>NC_135328.1:13220872-13330636 GCF_023851605.1 Tamandua tetradactyla | reverse complement strand
TCAAATCTCAGTGCTGCAGAGTAGGAGAAAATTCTTAAAGTAGCAGGAGAAAAACAATTCACTGCATATAAGGGAAGTCAAATAAGAGTAAGTGCTGATTTTTCCATCAGACACCATGGAGGTGAGAATGCAGCAGTATGATCTATTTAAGAAACTGAAAGAGAAAAAAGTTGCCAGCTAAGAATTCTCTATTCAGAAAAGCTCTCCTTCAAAAATGAGGGAGAGTTTAAAATATTCACAGATAAACATTAGCTGAATGAGTTCTTTAACATGAGACCAGCCCTATGAAAACTACTAAGCAGAGTTCTGCTGGCTGAAAAGACAGGAGAGAGAGATTTGGAGAAAGCTGTAAACACTGGAGAAATAATAGCAAACTAATGCCAAAGCAAGCAGAAGGAATGGAAAAAAAAATTAGAGCTGAAATTAATGAGATGGAGAATGAAAAAAAATAGAGAGAATCAATAACCAAAACTTTTTTTTTGAGAAAAAAAAATCAACAAACCCTAGAAAGACTAAAAAGAGAGAAAATGCAAACAAATAAAATTAAAAAAAATGAGAGCCAGGTTATTACCACGGACCTGGAAGAAATACAAAGGACCATAAGATGTTACTATGAACAACTGGTGTCAACAAACTAGACAACTTAGATTAAATGGACAACTTCCTAGAAACACATGAAAAAGCCACACTGACTTGAGAAGAAATAGAAGACCTTAACAAACCAATCACAAATAAAGGGATTGAATCAAAGTCATCAATAACTGACAACAAAGAAAACCCCAGGACTGGATGGTTTCACAGAAAGCTTTCCCATAAGATCTGGAACAAGACAAGGATGCCTACTCTCACCATTCTTAGTCAACATTGTGCTGGGAGTTCTAGATGAAGCAATTAGGCAAGAAAAATAAATTAAAGGCAACTAAATTGGGAAGAAGAATAACTCATTATTTGCAGATGACATGATCCTCTATCTAGAGAATATTGAAAAATGGCAACAAAGTTGCTTTTGAGCTAATAAACGAGTTGAACAATGTTGTGGGATACAAGATCAACATGCAAGAATAAATGCTGTTTCTATACTCTAGCAATGGGCTATCTGAGAAGATAATAAAATATTCATTTGAAATAGCAACTAAAAGAATCAAATACCTAGGGATAAACTTTACTTAGGATGTAAAGGACTCCTACACAGAAAACTACAAAACATTGCTAAAAGAAATAAAAGAAGACCTAAATGAATGGAAAGGCATTCTGGGTTCATGGATTGAAGGGCTAATTGTCATTAAATGTCAATTCTATCCAAGTTGATCTACAGATTTGATGTACTACTAACCAAAATTCCAACAGACTACTTTTCAAAAATGGAAAGACTATCAATTTTATTTTGGAAGGACAAGGGGCCTCAAATAGACAAAACATCTTAAAAGAGAAGAATGAAGTGGAAGGTATCATGCTTCCTGACTATAAACATATTATAAAGCCACAGTGGTGCAAACAGCATGATACTGGCATAAAGGTAGACATATTCATCAATGGAATCTAATTGAGAGCTAAGAAATAGACCCTGCCACCCATGGCCAATGGATTTAAAAAAATATTTTTTTACTGAGTAATCTTCACACACATATAGACCAACCATATTATAAAATCAGTGACTCACAATATCATCACCATTATCATTTTTAGAACATTTGCATCAGTCCAGAGAAAGAAATACAAAAAAGAAAAGAAAAAACCTCATGCATCCAGGACTCCTTACCTCTCCCTCTCATTGATCATGAGTATTTCAATCTACCCAATTTATTACCTGTTATTCCTCCCCATTATTTATTTATTTCTTTATTCTTTTTTTTTTTTTTAACTTATCTATCAGTATCCTGGATAAAAGGAGCATCAGACAAAAGGTTATCACAATCACATGGTCACATTGTAAAAGCTATATGTTGTACAGTCATCTTCAAGAAGCAAGGGTACTGGAACACAGTACAACAATTTCAGCTACTTCCCTCTAGCCACTCCAATACACCATAAACTACAAAAAGATAGCTATATAATGCATAAGAATAACCTCCAGGATGACCTCTTAACTCCGTTTGAAATCTTTTACCCACTGAAATTTATTTTGTCTCATTTCTCTTTTCCTTTTTTTGGTCAAGAAGACTTTCTCAATCCTGATTCTAGGTTCTGGCTCATCCCCAGGAGTCAGGTCCCACATTGTCAGGGAGATTTATACCCCTGGAAGTCATTCCCATGTAGGGGTGGGGGGAGCAGTGAATTCACCTGATGAGTTGGGTTTAGAGAGAAAGAGGCCACATCTAAGCAACAAAAGAGATTCTCTGAGGTAACTCTTAGGCAAATTATGAGTAGGCTTAGTTTCTCCTTTGTAGGAATAAACTTCACAGGAGCAAACCCCAAGATTTGAGGGCTCAGCCTACTGAATCGATTGCCCCCACAAGAATATCAGGAATTCCCCAGATAGAGAAATTGAACATTTCCTCCTTTCTCCCCAGGCCCCAAGGGGACTTTGCAAATACTTTTTATTCTCTGCCCAAATTACTCTGGGATATATCGGCGTATCACACTAACCTGTACAAACAAACAAGATCTCATGGATGGCCAGTTAATTTTTAACAAGGTTTCCAAGTCATCAACTAACAGAACAGTTCTCTTCCATAAATGGTTTTAGGAGAGCTGTATATTTATAACCAAAAGAATGAAAGAGGACCTTTATCTCACACCGTATAAATAAGTTAACTCAAAATCAGCAAAAGCCCTAAATATAAGAACCAATGCCATAAAACACCTAGAAGAAAATGTAGGAAAATAGCTTTAAGATCTAGTGATTGGCAGTAATTTCATAGATTTTACATCTAAAATCTTCATTGCACAAGCAGTGACAGAAAACTAGATAAATGGGAACTCCTCAAAATCAAATACTTCAGTGCTTCAAAGGACTTTACTAAAATGGTGAAAGGCAACTGACTCAATGGGATGGCGTATTTGGAAACCACACATTTGACAAGGCTTTGATATCCAGAGTATATAAAGAAATCATGCACTTTAACAATAAAAGACAAACAACCCAGACCTTGCTCAACTTTCATATATTTTAAATTTTCATTTGTGATGTCTTGGAGTTTATAATTTGGATATTGGTCCAATGGTCAGGAAAATAAATTGGTTGTATTGTCTGGACCAGCCATGGCTGCATTTTGATCAGGGTATGTTTTTACTTAGGAGACCCGGGGGCCAACACAATGAATTTATATTAAATATTTCAGGTTTGCTTCTATGCATGAGTGCACAGCAATTACATTGATTCTGGCTTTGATGACAATTTTCAGTTTTCCTTGGTCAAATGTGGCACGTGGACAAATTCTGACTCCAAGTTTCATGGGCATGTATGTATTATATAGCCATCCCACCAAATTCTAACAGGGTACAGAATATACTTTAAAAATTCCCTGATCAATATTTGTCTACCTTCCCCTACCAAATCAGTACTTTCTAAATTTTACCAATTAAATAATTACATTTTTCTCAACTGAAATAATAAGTAAAACTCTCCTTATAGCGCCTATTGATTAGTCTTAGATACGTCTTATGAAGTATTAGAATTCATATCTTCTCACTGTGCATTCTCATAGTTCTTAAATGTTCAGTGTTTTTATAATACCCTACTGAATCCAATTTTTTTTAGACTGGATATTTCTAGTCTTTTCAACTAAATTTCATGTCCATGGCTGCATTCCATCATCATTATGTTCCCTCCTTGGTTAGTAATACTGAAAAGCCCCATGGAATAAATTTCCTTTTACTTAGAGCATTGATTTTTACATAAGAAAACATTGTTTTGAAGTTACTGTTCTATCACTTCTTACAGTGTGAAATTGGACAATTTCTTTAATTATTCTGGTCTATAATATGAATAATGTGAATTATAATGTGAATTAAATATTTAGTGAATATTTAACTAAATAAAATGGTATATTTATTAGAAATTATAGTTTTTAAAATGTCTGGAAGGAAGTGAGAGTTAACAAATATAAATCATTACTTTCATTTTCCAGAGGGAAAGAAAGGCTCATGCTTATTAAACTATGTACTATTCGCTGCTTTATTAGTCCATTCTCACTATTGTCTCATTTAAAGCACTCACATTTTTCATTTGGTTTTTATATAGTCGTGCTTGTTGGTTTGGTTGTATTTGCCTAAATTAGAGCCTTATATTTGTTCTTATTTATTAGTTTGTTAATTTTCTTCTTATTGTTTTGAAATTTAACTAATAATTTCACCCTGTGTCTCTTTTTATATTTTTATTCTGTTCGCCAAGTATCTGCCTTCTAAGTATTTATAAATATTACTTTCTGTGTCCAGTAAATGCAATGAATAAATATTGATCCTGATATTTATCCTAGTGTCATAATTGACTAAATTACACCTCATGTTAAAATGGAGTCTAATATATGAGAACCCATGCACGCGTCTGATTTCTGTTTAGCTATTGCCTCTAACATCTCTGGTAGTTTCTAACATTGAAACATATATATGTTTCCCAAATATTACCAATAACAATGCATTTATAGACACATATGATTAACAGCAAATGGAACCTAGGACTTCTTAAATTCAAATAAATTATTATTATGAAACAGTATAATTTGTTTTGTTTTTTGCACGGGCAGGTGCTAGGAAATGAACCTGGGTCTCCGGCATAGCAGGCGAGAACTTTGCCAATGCGCCACCATTGCCAGCCCGAAATAGTGTAACTTTTAAACGCATCAAGTTTTGGAGCCTCATGTAGATGAGACAAAAACATCTGTCACAATTTTTCTTTAAAATTAGAGAAAACAATTAGGAGAATTTCCATCGTTTGGATAGATAGTGTTGGGACCTTACTTTCCCAAGGCTTACCTTTAGTTGTTTTAATGATCTGAAATGATGGGGCGAAACTGTAGTGTTCACAAAATCATTGAAGAGTCCATACTCTGAAGGATCTGGATCAAATATACAGACAGCATTAGGAAACATGCGGGAAAAAAGCCGGCCTTTGCTTTCAGCACCTGGTAGGTGTGATGTTTACACGTCTTAACTAAGAGTTTATAAATGCCTTCGCTGGCTTTCGAACACAGCAACTTTCAAAATGTGCTGTGAAAAGAATATGAAACACCATCAGTCTCAAATTCATTCTAATTATTGAGATAAAGGAAATAAAATTAGTCAATTGCCCAAATTAATTTGATCTCATAAAATAATTTATGGATTCATTCCTTATTTCCCTCAACAAGATGTATTAAAAGCTACCTATTTTCAACTTAGGTAAAATTTCAAAAATAACTTCTTTAAATAAATATTTTAATCTCTAAAACTGATTATTATAACTTGTTGACTTTTGTAAAAAAATGAGGAAATAAGCAAGGCTTTCTTTGGCTCCCTAACCAGAGGCAATTTTAGACTCAGTGATTATTTTATCATAACTGATTTCACAGTTATGATTTCTTTCACAAAGAATAGAATGGAATGAAAGGCAGTCATGACAAAAATACCATTAAATAAAAATCAAAATATGAAACAGGAAAGCAAAATAGAACTCATTGTCAAAATAACACACTGATTTGCTAAAAAACAGAAAGCAATCAAAGCAAAGCTAATTGAATAAAACTAAATAAAAAAAGACAAAACACACAGCCATTTAGTTTAGTCAATATAGCATTTGCCTAATGTGTGAACAGATCATTCAGTTTCCATTTAATTTTATTTTTTATGTTGAATAAACAGTTAACATTTAGAGGGTACCACGGGTGGGTCAGGCAGTTATCACATATTTTCTTATTTAATTCTTTCATTTACCTCTTGAGGAAGGTTTATAGATGAAACTAATAAGAAATTGAAATCTAGATTAAAATGTGTCCAAGCTGATTTAAGATATAGAAGATCTCAACAAACCAATCACAAGTAAAGAGATTCAATCAGTCATCAAAAATCTTCCTACAAGAAAAGCCCAAGGCCAGATGGCTTCATAGGGGAGTTTTATTAAAAATTCCAAAAAGAACTAACACCAATCTTGCTCAAACTTTTCCAAAAAATTTGGAAAAAAGGATCACTACCTAACTCATTTTATGAGGCTAACATCACTTTAATACCAAAATTGGGTAAAGATGCTATAAGAAAGGAAAATTACTGTCCAATCTCCCTAATGAACATGGATGCAAAAATTCTCAACAAAAATACTAAGCAATTGATTCAAACCACACATTAAAATAATTATACATCATTACCAAGTGGGGTTTATACCAGGAATGCATGAATGGTTGAACACAAGAAAGTGAATTAATATAATACAGCACATTAACAAATCAGAAGGGAAAATCACATGATCATCTCAATTGATGCTGAAAAAGCATTCAACAAAATTCAACATCTTTTTTTGATGAAACCACTCCAAAAGGTAGGAATCAAAAGTAATTTTCTCAATACGCTAAAGGGAATATATGAGAAACCCACAGCCAGCATTATATTCAATGGTGAGAGACTGAAAGCTTTCCCTCTAAGATTGGGAATGAGACAAGGATGCCCTTAGTCAGCACTATTATTCACATTGTACTAGAAGTTCTAGCTAGAGCAATCAGGCAGGAAAAAGAAATAAAAGGCATCCAAATTGGAAACAAAGAGGTAAAACTTTCATTATTTGCAGATGATATGATACTAGGAAAATCCAGAGAAATCTACAACAAAGTTACTTGAGTTAATAAACAAATTCAGCAAGGTGGGGGGATATAAAATTAATTTGCAAAAGTCAGTTAATGTTTCTGTACATGAGCAATGACCTAACTAAGGAGTCAATTAAGAAAAAAAATTCCATTCAAAATAGCAGCTAAACAAGTTATGTATCTAGGAATGAATTAACTAGGGATACAAAGGGTATTTATACAAAAAATTGCATAACATCGCTAAAAGAAATCAAAGAAGCTCTAAATAGGTGGAAAGATATTCCCTGCTCACAGATAGGAAGACTAAGATGTTAATTCTACCTAGAATGATCTACAAATTCAATGCAGTAGCAAGCAAAATTTCACCAACCGACTTTGAAGAGTTTGAAAAGCTAGTTACCAAATATGTCTGGATGGGAAAGAGACACTGAATAGCCAAAAGAATCCTAAAATAGAACAAAGTGTGAGAATTAACACTTCCTGACATAAAAACTTATTAAGGCACAGTGGTCAAAACAGTATGGTACTGGCACAAAGACAGAAATATTGACTATTGGAATTGAATCAAGAGTGCAGAAATAGACCACCAAATCTATAGTCGATTGATCTTCGACAAGGCCTCCAAATCCACTGAATTGTGACAAAATAGTCTTTTCAATAACTGGGAATGGGAGAACTGGCTATCAATAGCCAAAATAATGAAAGAGAACCCTTTTGACAAAAATACAAAAAATAACTCAAAGTGGATCAAACACCTAAATATACAAACAGTGCCATAAAGCTCCTAGGAGAAAATGTAGGGAAATATCTTCAAGACCTAGTAATAGGAGGTAGCTTCCTAAACTTTACACTCAAAGCACAAGCAACAAAAGAAAAATAGATAAATGGGAACTCCTCAAAATCAAATTCTTTTGTACTTCAAAAGACTGAAAAAGCAAAAAGGCAGCAAATTCAATGGGAGAAAATATTTGGAAATCAGACATTGGATAAAGGTGATATCCTGTATACATAAAGAAATCATACAACTCAACAACAAAAGAACAAACAACCTAATTAAAAAATGGGCTAAAGATATAAATAGGTATTTTTCTGAAGAGCAAATACAGATGGCTAAAAAGCAAATGAAGAGATATTCATTTTCATAGCTATAAAGGAAATGTGGATCAAGACTATAATTAGATAATGCCTCACACCTATAAGAATGGCTGCTATTAAGCAAACAGGAAACTAAAAAATGTTGGGGAGGATGTGGAGAAATTGGGACATTTATGCACTACTGTTGGAATGTATAATGGTACAGCTGCTATAGAAGACAGTTTGGCGGTTCCTTAGGAAATTAAACATTGAGCTGCCCTATGACCTGGCAATACCACTACTTAGCATATATACTCAAAAGAGCTGAAAGCAGTGACACAAACAGATATTTTCACACTGATGTTCATAGCAGCATTATTTGCAATTGCCCCCAAATGGAAACAATCCAAGTGTCCAGCAACAGAGGAGCAGATTAACAAAATGTGGTATATATATATATATATATATATATATATATATATATATATATATATATATACAATGGGATATTATACAGCAGTAAGATGAAATGACATCCTGATGCATATGACAACATGGATGAGACTTGAGGACATAATGCTGAGTGAAATAAGACATACCCAAAAGTATAGATACTGTATGATTTCCCTTTTATGACCATGGTAAAGGTAAAATCAGAGGCTTATAATACAGATTATAGGGGATTTAGAGATACACAGAAGTTAGAGATGGGTGAATGGTTTACCAATGAGGTTGAAGTTAAATGTAATGAAATAGATGGAAGTGAAGGCAGTTCACTAGTGGGTTTTTAAGCAATATTCTGATATTGAAGGTGAACATGATTGAAAGGGGATTTATAGACCTGTGTGTCCCATTGATTAACACTACAAATACATGTTCTTGCATGAACTACTGCAAAGGTATGAATCTTGTACAAAGACTATAAATTCTGGTTATTGGGAGAAAACTGCTATTGTGTGCTATGGGCTATGTTTAACAGGAAAACATCCACAGTACCACAGCAACACCAGTAGTAAATATTGGGGGGAGGAACAAGAGTTAAGGGGAAGTTTGTATTTTCTATTTGGTGAAGGTGATTATTGGCTATATTTCTCTTGGGAACAATGAAATTATCTAAAATTGAGAGTTTCAATGAACTGCTGACTTTGGACAGTATACATGATGCCCAATGAATGAAGGTGGCTGAAAGATGCACTGACTGAGAAGTAGATTGGTGAACAATGGTGTATACATAAGATCAAATAGTGTGCTACAACAAAAAGGAACAAATTTTTGAGGTGTGCTATATTGTGCATGAACCTGTGGGACATTTGGTAGTGCAAAATAAGTTGGAAAGAAAAGAGCAAATATTGTATGGTCTCATTTAGAAAATACTTATAAGAAAATAGTGGGGACTTCCGGAGAAGATGGCGGCTTAGTAAGACGTGTGGGTCTTAGTTCCTCCTCCAGAACAGCTACTAGGGGAGTAGAAACAATACAGAACAGCTCCCAGAGCCATGACAGAGATCAAGAAGACAGCGTACCCCATTCTGGAATGGCTGACTGGCTGGGAGAACCTGCTCCAGTGAGATCGCCGAGGGGCACGGGCTTCCCCGGGCCAGGGCAGCAAGCGGCCGGAGACCCTCGCTCCCTCCTTCCTGGGCCAGCTGGGAGAATTGGACAGGTGGTCCCCTCAAGCTGCGGCGGCTGGCGCCCCCCCCCCCACGCACAGCCCCCCGGACCAACTGGGAGAATTGGATCAGAGATCCCCAGGCCGCGGAGAACGGTGACCGGGGTCCCTTCCAAACACGTGGCTTCCCGGTCCAGCTGGGAATGGTGCACTCTTCCGGGCCGCGGTGGCTGGCGCCCTCCCGCCATGCTTGGCGCCCTGGGCTGGCTAGGAGATTCGGACAGGCACTCTCCCGGGCTGCAGCAGCCGGCGACCCTTCCCGCGTTCGGATCCCTGGGCCAGCTGGCACTCTTCCAAGCTGCTTTGGCTGGCGAAACTCCCCCATGGTGAGAGTTTTCCAAAGTTAGAGGACCCACAGCACCTTTTACTGGTGGGACCCGCAGACAAACGAGTGCCACGAGCACCACCTACTAGGCAGGATAAGAAAAACAGAACCCAGAGATTTCACAGAAAAATCTTTCAACCTGTTGGGTCCAACACCCATGGAAATCTGACTAAATGCCCAGACACCTGCAGAAGATAACGGATCACGCTCAGAAAATTGAAAATATGGCCCAGTCAAAGGAACAAACCAATAGTTAAATGAGATACAGGACTGAGACAACTAATGCTGAATATACAAACAGAAATGGAAAACCTCTTTAAAAATGAAATCGATAAATTGAGGGAGGACATGAAGAAGACATGGGCTGAACAAAAAGAAGAAATAGAAAAACTGAAAAAACAAATCACAGAACTTATGGAGGTGAAGGATAAAGTAGAAAAGATGGAAAAAACAATGCATAACTACAATGATAGATTTAAAGAGACAGAAGATAGAATTAGTGATTTGGAGGATGGAACATCTGAATTCCAAAAAAAACAGAAACTATAGGGAAAAGAATGGAAAAATTTGAACAGGGGATCAGGGAACTGAAGGACAATATGAAGCGCACAAATATACGTGTTGTGGGTGTCCCAGAAGAAGAGAAGGGAAAAGGAGGAGAAAAACTAATGGAAGAAATTATCACTGAAAATTTCCCAACTCTTATGAAAGACCTAAAATTACAGATCCAAGAAGTGCAGCGCACCTCAAAGAGAATAGACCCAAATAGGCGTTCTCCAAGACACTTACTAGTTAGAATGTCAGAGGTCAAAGAGAAAGAGAGTATCTTGAAAGCAGCAAGAGAAAAACAATCCATCACATACAAGGGAAACCCAATAAGATTATGTGTAGATTTCTCAGCAGAAACCATGGAAGCTAGAAGACAGTGGGATGATATATTTAAATTACTAAAAGAGAAAAACTGCCAACCAAGACTTCTATATCCAGCAAAATTGTCCTTCAAAAATGAGGGAGAAATTAAAACATTCTCAGACAAAAAGTCACTGAGAGAATTTGTGACCAAGAGACGAGCTCTGCAAGAAATACTAAAGGGAGCACTAGAGTCAGATACGAAAAGACAGAAGAGAGAGGTATGGAGAAGAGTGTAGAAAGAAGGAAAGTCAGATTTGGTGCCTAGAGAACTGGATATCCATATGCAAAAGAATGAAAGAAGACCCATATCTCACACCCTATACAAAAGTTAACTCAAAATGGATCAAAGATCTAAACATTAGGTCTAAGACCATAAAACAGTTAGAGGAAAATGTAGGGAGATATCTTATGAAACTTACAATTGGAGGTGGTTTTATGGACCTTAAACCTAAAGCAAGAGCACTGAAGAAGGAAATAAATAAATGGGAACTCCTCAAAATTAAACACTTTTGTGCATCAAAGAACTTCATCAAGAAAGTAGAAAGACAGCCTACACAATGGGAGACAATATTTGGAAATGACATATCAGATAAAGGTCTAGTATCCAGAATTTATAAAGAGATTGTCCAACTCAACAACAAAAAAACAGCCAACCCAATTACAAAATGGGAAAAAGGCTTGAACAGACACCTATCAGAAGAGGAAATACAAATGGCCAAAAGGCACATGAAGAGATGCTCAATGTCCCTGGCCATTAGAGAAATGCAAGTCAAAACCACAATGAGATATCATCTCACACCCACCAGAATGGCCATTATCAACAAAACAGAAAATGACAAGTGCTGGAGAGGATGCGGAGAAAGAGGCACACTTATCCACTGTTGGTGGGAATGTCAAATGGTGCAACCACTGTGGAAGGCAGTTTGGCAGTTCCTCAAAAAGCTGAATATAGAATTGCCATACGACCCAGTAATACCATTGCTGGGAATCTACTCAAAGGACTTAAGGGCAAAGACACAAACGGACATTTGCACACCAATGTTTATAGCAGCGTTATTTACAATTGCAAAGAGATGGAAACAGGCAAAATGTCCATCAACAGACGAGTGGCTAAACAAACTGTGGTATATGCATACGATGGAATATTATGCAGCATTAAGACAGAATAAATTTATGAAGCATGTAATAACATGGATGGACCTAGAGAACATTATGCTGAGTGAGTCTAGCCAAAAACTAAAGGACAAATACTGTATGGTCCCACTGACGTGAACCGACATTCGAGAATAAACTTGGAATATGTCATTGGTAACAGAGTCCAACAGGAGTTAGAAACAGGGTAAGATAATGGGTAATTGGAGCTGAAGGGATACAGACTGTGCAACAGGACTAGATACAAAAACTCAAAAACGGACAGCACAATAATACCTAATTGTAAAGTAATCATGTTAAAACACTGAATGAAGCTGCATCTGAGCTATAGGTTTTTTTTTTTGTCTGTCTGTTTGTTTGTTTGTCTTTTTTTTCTTTTACTATTATTATTATTTTTATTTTTTTCTCTATATTAACGTTCTATATCTTTTTCTGTTGTTTTGCTAGTTCTTTTCCTAAATCGATGCAAATGTACTAAGAAATGATGATCATGCATCTATATGATGATGTTAAGAATTACTGATTGCATATGTAGAATTGAATGATTTCTAAATGTTGGGTTAATTTCTTTTTTTTCTTTAATTAATAAAAAAATTTCATTAACTGTTAAAAAAAAAAGAAAACAGTGGCCTACTTTTCTCAGTGCCTTCCCATGCAAAAATAAATAAATAATTACAAATAAAAAACAAAACAAAACAGGGGCCTAGACTGTACGCTCTTAGAGCAGTCAGATATAGTCTGCAGTGGTAATTGTTATTTCTGGATTTTGAGGAGTTGTTTTATACATGTATAAACTTGTATTTAGAGATAAGAATGCAGCTGACTGAATCAGGAATAAGGTAATTCAGAATACAAGGGCAAGGAAGACATTGCTTGTATTTTAGAACTTCACCTACTCTTTGAGAACAAAGAAAGAATGTACAATCAATGGTTCACAACATCATCATTTAGCTGTGAATTTATCCTCACAATCGACTTTTTTCTTTTTTGGGAAAAACATCTTTAGTTTTGTTTACAGTATTTTGAATTTTTTATTAACCAGTTTACCTTATATCAGGATAAGATGTAGAAAAACTAGCATATGTTTTTTTCTGACTTTTCATTCAATGCAAATGGAAGATTATTTCTAAATTTTGGATTTTGGAGGACTGTACTCACAAATATTCACTGAAAATAAATTTAGTTATCAAATTAATTTTGAAAATGATCTACAGTACTGTATTAGTTAGGGTTCTGTAGAGAAACAGGATCAACAGGGAATACTTGCAGATATAAAATTTATAAAAGTGTCTCACGTGACTGGCGGAATGCAGAGTCCAAAATCTGCAGGGCAGGCTGTGAAGCTGATGATTCCGATAGAAGGTCTGGACGAACTGCACAGGAAAGGCTCGCCAGACGAAACAGGAAAAGCCTGTCTCTTCTGAATCCTCCTTAAAAGGCTTCCAGTGATTAGATTAAGCATCACTCATTGCATAAGACACTCCCCTTTGGCTGATTACAAATGGAATCAACTGTGGATGCACCTGACATGATCATGATTTTATTCTATGAAATGTCCTCATCACAACAGATAGGCCAACACTTGCCCAACCGGATAAACAGGTACCACTACTTGGCCAAGTTGACACATGAACCTGACCATGACAGTCCACCCCTTGTCAACTTGGCAGCTATACATCCCACCTTAAACGATACAAAATTTCTAAATAAAAAACAATAAAACGCACATTTTTTTTCTTTCACCTAACAATACTCAACTGTCCTGCACATAACTGGAAACACATTAAATCTCTCCAGAATAGAGTGCAAATCCTTGGGTAATATTCATTCTTAAACTTGATATCTTACAACTTACATAGTATAACTGAACAAAACAGCATTACAGTCCTTGTTTCTATAACTGATCACGTGGTCGAAGTTCATATTTATCATTACTTTCTTCCACTTCTCATTCCATGTTTCCTTTACCCTCAGCAAGCGGTTCAGCCAGCCGTGGTTCTTTGCCTGGTGGGGTGACCCAAACCTTCATGCCTGAAGTTTCAGAGCCATTGGTAGTCCTGCCTGGATTGGGTTGTTGCAGTCTTCCATTGATTTTAATCACACAGCATGGTAGTACTAAAAAACGCCCTAGGGGATCACCTATATTTCCAGAAAATTTTTCTTTACCTCCATTATGTAGTTGCAGTACTACTTCCCCCTAATAGTCAGGGTCAATCACCCCAGACAATAATGTAATCCCCTTCTTGGTTTGTTGATCCAGTGGTATAAGTAGCCCAAAGTGATAAGGTGGCAGTTGTAGATTCCAGTTCAATGGAATCATTGTTTCTCTTGGTGGAAACACTTCCCATTTTGGAACTAAAACCTGTAGCCCAGCAGAGCTCAGGGTCACAGGGACAGGAAGCAAAAATTTTCCTAGTGGACTACTGGGGTAATAGTGAGTGGTACCACTCCCATTTCTACCCCTTGGTTCTTGGATCCATGGATCCTGGCTGTGGGAGAAACAGTACCATACAGCAGATGCTGATTCAGAGCATATACAGCTTCCTGGAGAACATTACCTTAGCCTTTAAAGGTATTGCCACCTAGTTGGCACAGTAATTGAGTTTTCAAAAGGCCATTCCACCATTCTATCAATCCAGATGCTTCTGGATGATGGGGAACATGGTAAGACCAGAGAATTCCATGAGCATGTGCCCATTCCTGCACTTCATTTTCTGTAAAGTGTGATCCTTGATCAGAAGCAATGCTATGTGGAATGCCCTGATGATGGATAAGGCATTCTGTAAGCCCATGTATGGTAGTTTTGGCAGAAGCATTGCGTGCAGGCAAAGCAAACCCATATCCAGAGCATGTGTCTATTCCAGCTAGAACAAATCGCTGCCCCTTCCATGAAGGGAGTGGTCCAATGTAATCAACCTGCCACCATGTAGCTGGCTGGTCACCTTGGGGAATGGTGCCATATCCGGGGCAGAGTGTGGGTCTCTGTTGCTGGCAGATTGGGCACTCAGCAGTGGTTGTAGCCAAGTCAGCCTTGGTGACTGGAAGTCCATGTTGCTGAGCCCATGCATAACCTCCATCCCTACCACCATGACTGCTTTGTTCATGAGCCCATTGGGCAATGGCAGGAGTTGCTGGGGAAAGAGGCTGGCTGGTATCCACAGAAGGGGTCATCTTATCTACTTGATTATTAAAACCTTCCTCTGCTGAAGTGACCCTCTGGTGTGCATTCATATGGGACTCAAATAAGTTCATGCTTGTAGCCCACTCAGAAAGGTCTATCCACATACTTCTTCCCCAGACCTCCTTGTCACCAATTTTCCAATTATGGTCTTTCCAAGTCCCTGACCATCCAGCCAAACCATTAGCCACAGCCCATGAGTCAGTATACAAACACACCTCTGTCCAGTTTTCCTTCCCAGCAAAATGAACAATGAGGTGCACTGCTCGAAGTTCTGCCCACTGGGAGGATTTCCCCTCACCACTATCCTTCAAGGACACCCCAGAAAAGGGTTGTAATGCTGCAGCTGTCCACTTTCGGATGGTACCTGCATATCATGTTGAACCATCTGTAAACCAGGCCTGAGTTTTCTCTTCCTTAGTTGATTCACTGTAAGGAACTCCCTAAGAGGCCATAGCTCTGGGAAAGAGAAGGTATTGTGGCAGGAGTGGAGGCCATGGGCATTTGGGCCACTTATTCATGTAAATTACTTGTGCCTTCAGGACCCACTCTGGCCCTATCTCGTATATACCATTTCCATTTTACAATAGCGTGCTGTTGCGCACGCCCAACTTTATGGCTTGGTGGGTCAGACAACACCCAGCTCATGATAGGCAACTCAGGTCTCATGGTAACTTGGTGGCCCATGGTTAAACGTTCAGTCTTTACTAAGGTCCAGTAGCAGGCCAAAAGCTGTTTCTCAAAAGGAGAGTAGTTATCTGCAGGTGATGGTAAGGCTTTGCTCCAAAATCCCAAGGGTCTGCATTGTGATTCTCCTATAGGGGCCTGCCAAAGGCTCCAAAGAGCATCTCTATTTGCCACTGAGACTTCCAGCACCATTAGATCTGCTGGATTATATGGCCCAAGTGGCAGAACAGCTTGTACAGCAGCCTGGACCTGTCGCACAGCCTTCTCTTATTCAGGTCCCTTCTCAAAATTAGCAGCTTTTCTGGTCACTTGATAAACGGGCCAGAGTAGCACACCCAAATGAGGAATATGTTGTCATCAAAATCCAAAAAGACCAACTCAGCGTTGTGCCTCTTTTTTGGCTGTAGGAGGGGCCAGATGCAACAGCTTATCCTTTACCTTAGAAGGTATATCTCGACATGCCCCACACCTCTGGACACCTAGAAATTTCACTGAGGTGGAAGGCCTCTGTATTTTTGTTGGATTTATCTCCCATCCTCTGACATGCAAATGCCTTACCAGTAAGTCTAGAGTAGTTGCTACTTCTTGCTCACTAGGTCCAATCAACATGGTATCATCAACATAATGGACAAGTGTGATGTCTTATAGGAGGGAGAAATGATCATGGTCCCTGAGGACAAGATTATGACATAGGGCTGGGAAGTTGATATACCCCTGAGGCAGGACAGTGAAAGTATATTGCTGACCTTGCCAGCTGAAAGCAAACTGTTTCTGGTGTTCCTTACTAATAGCTATTGAGAAAAAAGCATTTGCCAGATCAATAGCTACATACTAGGTACCAGGAGATGTATTGATTTGCTCAAGCAATGACACCACATCTGGAACAGCAGCTGTAATTGAAGTTACCATCTGGTTGAGCTTACGGTAATCCACTGTCATCCTCCAAGACCCATCTGCTTTCTGCACAGGCCAAATAGGAGAGTTGAATTGGGATGTGGTGGGAATCACCACCCCTGCATCCTTCAAGTTTTTAAGTGTGGCAGTAATCTCTGCAATCTCTCCAAGAATCTGGTATTGCTTCTGATTTACTATTTTGCTTGGTAGGGGCAGTTCTAGTGGCTTCCACTTGGCCTTTCCCACCATAATAGCCCTCACTGCATGAGTTAGAGAGCCAATGTGGGGATTCTGCCAGTTGCTCAGTATGTCTATACCAATTATACATTCTGGAACTGGGGAAATAACTACAGAATGGGTCTGGGGGCCCACTGGACCCACTGTGAGATGGACCTCAGCTAAAACTTCATTGATTACCTGGCTTCCATAAGCCCCCACTCTTACTGATGGACCAGAGCAACGTTTTGGATCCCCTGGAATTAATGTCACTTCTGAACCAGTGTCTAATAATCCCCAAAATATCTGATCATTTTCTTTTCCCCAATGCACAGTTACCCTGGTAAAATGCCATAGGTATCCCTGGGGAAGGTTTGGAGGAAGATTAACAGTATAAATTTGTGGCAGTGTAACAGGGTACTCCCCCAAATAGACCTGGCCTCCCCTTCATTCAAGGGGCTCTGGGTGTGTAAACTGTCTCAAGTCTGGAAATTGGTTAAGGGGCTGTGACTCTGTGTTTTTGTAATTCAGATTAGACTTCTGTTCACTTGACCTAGAACTCTTTTGTTTATACAGCTCAAACAAGAATTTAGTAGACTGCCCAGGTGTTTCTGGGTACCCCATGATTTACTAGCCAATACCACAAATCTCTGCATGTCATATAATTTTGACACCTACTTTGAGTTTGTCTATTATAATGGCTACATCTACCCTGTTTTTGGCGATTAAGTGCTGCCACTTGGCTTCTGCCAACTCGGGATCCCATCATCCCCATTGTGTTTAGGATTCCAGCTCAGTGACAGCAGTTCCTACAGTAATATCTGACCTACAGAGAAGTGCAACCATAGAGCTCTACAGGGATGATGGTGCTGGTCTAACAAATTTATTTCTCACTGTTCTGGTAAAAGGTGCATCCTCTGGACATTCCTGGAGTGTAAGAGCAGGCTTTGCATGATAAATCCACTTCAACATTCCAATCTCTCTAACCTCTGGATCCCCTCATCTACATTATACCAGGGAAGTTCTGGCATTTCAACCTCAGGTATGTCGGCCACCTTTTGATCCATGTTTCAACCACCCACCCAAACAAACTGTTTATACCTTTTCTAACCCCTCAAGCTATAACATTGAATGCAGAATCTCTGTTTAGTGGACTCGTATCAATAAATTCAGCCTGATCCAGCCTTATATTCCTCCCACCGTTATCCCACCCCCTTAAAATCCATTGCCACACACATATTCCTCTGATTTTTGTCTAAATAAATGGGAAAACTCACATGGTTGTTTTGGAGTATAATGTACCTCCTCATGTGTGATACTTTATACCTCACCTTTAGGGGTCTGCTGGGACTTTACTCTAGTTATAGGTCTGGAAGAAATGAGGGGTGGTGGGGGTGGTCATTAAAAGAATTAGAAATATCTTCCAAGCCATTTGCTTCAGGGCCTTCATTTGCAGTTTCATCTGGTGAAATAGGATTAATCACTCTAGGGCTAATCCTTTCAGGAGGAGGTTGGGTGGCCAACTCCTCAAGGCAAGATGGAGGTGGGGTGGTTATGTCCTCAGGGAAAACTATTACAAGATTATCTAGAGAAGACTCAGCATGACCTAGGGTTTCAACCTCATCCCTGACATCATTATCAATCCATATGTTACCATCCCATTTTTCAGGGTCCTACTCCTTTCCAATCAATGCTCTCACTTTAACGGCAGACACCATGCAAGATTGAGATTTCAGTTTACATTGTAAAATTGCTACTCTAACAATAAGATTCTGAGTCTAATTTTCAGAGATCTCAAGTCTACAGCTACAGGAAATAAGATTTTCCTTCAGGATACTCATAGAAACATCTACATCAGTCAATCGGCACTTAAGCTTCTTGTTTGAAGCCTTAAGCCCATCCCTTTCATTCCTTAATGTAGCCAGTGTATCTAACAACAACCAACTAACATCTCTATACCTCTTATTTCTACAAAACTCTGTAAAGGTTCAAAAACATTATCTCTCAGAGCCTGGCTTCATAAAGCGAAGCATTAGGAGAATTGAATGGTGTTATTTAGACTATCTCTTTTGCCAACTCACTCCATGGATTGGGAGTATCATTCTGATTATGGGAATCAGATTCCTTAGTGTCTTTGAGTCCTGTCAGAGTAGAAAACCTTTCATGAAGATCCATTTTTAAGATTCTGTTTCTTAAGAACCACTCCTGGTACGAAGATGTATTAGTTAGGGTCCTCCAGAGAAACGGAATCAACAGGGAACACTCGCAGATATAAAATTTATAAAAGTGTCTCACGTGACTGGTGGAATGCAGATTCCAAAATCTGCAGGGCAGGCTGTGAAGCTGATGATTCTGATGTAAGGTCTGGATGAACTCCACAGGACAGGCTCACCAGCCGAAGCAGGAAGAGCCTGTCTCTTCTGAATCTTCCTTAAAAGGCTTCCAGTGATTAGATTAAGCATCACTCATTGCAGAAGACACTTCCCTTTGGCTGATTACAAATGGAATCATCTGTGGATGCAGCTGACATGATCATTATGTAATTCTGTGAAATGTCCTCATCACAACAGACAGGCCAGCACTTACCCAACCAGACAAACAGGTACCACCACTTGGCCAAGTTGACACATGAAGCTGACCATGACAAGTACTTACCCTTTTCTGAAACTCACAAAGAGCTAAGCAACTTATTATGTGATCATAGAAGTTCTTCTAGGACAAAAATCTTTCTTCGACATTATATCATCGAATATTTATGAAATACTATATATCTGAACCTTACTTTTCTTATATTTTGTGTTACCTCATAAACCTAGCATAAAATTAATATAATGATTTAACTTTTCCTGGAAAAAAAGACAAAAGGTCCATTGAAACATGACCTACTGTACAGGAATTATAGTCATTGTCCCTGAAATTAGTTTTGAGGTCTTTTTACTACAGAGAATTGAAATATATTGAGAAAGCTTTCTGATTAGATATTAATAAAAATCAAGACCTTATGAAAAAATCCTTTAGAAATAAATTCGAAACATTGCATATTAAATGCTATGGGAGATCATAGGATGAAATGACTAATATTTGTTGAAATTATAAAGGATGACTTCCTGGAGTAACTGAGTTTTGGCAAATAAGTAATTTTGTTATGAATAAGTGATACGACATCTTGTACAATATACTATACAGAATAATTTTTCTATGATCTCAGAAAATTTATCTGTTAAATATTGAGTTCTCAGATAAAGAATGTGCTTCCCTAAATTATGAGGTATTAATCTTGTGTTCTGGAATCTGGAATATACTGTTACGCAGGATCCATCCTCCAAAATATCCTTACTAA
Source organism: Tamandua tetradactyla (assembly GCF_023851605.1). Lineage (NCBI taxonomy): Eukaryota > Metazoa > Chordata > Mammalia > Pilosa > Myrmecophagidae > Tamandua > Tamandua tetradactyla. The sequence goes on along the minus strand of NC_135328.1, from coordinate 13,310,479 downwards.
ACAAGCATTTCTATTAAGAGAATCCAAGGAATTTTAATTTCTCCAGGGATACTTTTGTGCTGCATAATGCCAATTTTTACTCTAGTAAGACTCTGTTTCAACTAAGGTTTGGTAGCAGGCTAACTTTTCAAACTTGTGAGAATTTAGTTTACTGTGAATTATTTTTTAAAAAACTATTAAAAAAACTATTAAACCAGGCAGTTCTCCAAAGATGCTGGCAAACTGAACTCATAAACTGAGATTGTACTACACAGTTATTTTCTTTTTTCCTCTTCTCCCTGCAGATGTCTCATAGGAGAGCCACACAAATGGCTTGCAGAAATGTCACTGCGGTAACAGAATCCATTCCCCCGCGGCTGACTGAAAACGCTGATCTGAATCCTGCCCTTTTTGTGCTGTTTCCCTTGGTCTGTCTGATTACTGTGGTAGGCAATGCTTGTATTATCGCAATAGTTCTGCTTAGTGCCCGGCTTCATGCCACCAAGGGCGTTTTCTTTAGCCAGTTGGCTTTTTTGGATTTCTGCTATTCTTTAGTTTTTTTCCAAAAATATTGGTGGACATCCTAGGAGGACAGAAAGTCATCTCCTATCAAGGGTGCTTCCTTCAATATTCCTTTGCCAGCATGTTCTTGACAACTGAGTGCTCCCTCCTGGCTGCCATGACGTATGATTGGTATGTTGAAGTTTGATGCCCACTGCACTATGCAGGTCTCATGACCCCCACATCCTGCATCCACCACTTCCTACCTACCGGGTTGTGACAACTCACTTGCCCACCTGAGTGGCTTGTTCAGTCTACCCTTCTGTGGGCCCAATATCATTAACCATTATTTCTGTATAGCGCATTGCTCTTTCAAACTCTTCTGTTCTGATACCAAATACAGTGAGGTTTTATTTACCGTCCTCTCTGAACTGCCATCAGTGACTACCTTTCTGATCATAGTTCCTTTCTTGGTATCCTTCTCATGGTCTTGAAATTACACTCGGCATGAGGCAGATATAAAGCTTTCCCCACATGTGCCTCCAACTTGATGGTGGTGATGCTTTCCTATGGAACAATGGCATTTACTTATCTTTGAATAGGTTCTAGCTGGTTTTGCAACCTGTTGCTGCTAATACTAAATTTTCTGATATATAGTGTAAGAAAGAGAGAGAAGCCAAAGAAACAGTGAAAAAAAATTAAGAAAAAAAATATTTGCTCAATGAACATGAATTTTCAAGCAAAACTTATTTAATATTTTAATGGCAGTATGGATAGGTTCATTGCTCAAATATGTATGGAATGTGTAGGAGGAAAAAGTAAAGTGTTTGCAAAACAGCTTATGTGAAGAGATATATTCACTATTGGCTTTGGAAAAAGTATGTGTGTGTGAGTGTGTGTGTGTGTGTGTGAATGTATGCCCTAATTATTTTAGATCCTTACTAACTCTGTGTGCTGGTTTGAAACTAGTATGTACTCCAGAAGGAGAAAAGCTCTTTGTTTTTGTTATTTTTTGGATGCATGGTCCGGAATCACACCCGGGTCTCCCACATTGAAAGCGAACATTCTACCACTGAACCACCATCTTCTTTTAAACTAATCTAATCTTCTGGAGGCAAAACTATTGTGTGGGTGCAACCTTTTGATTAGGTGATTTCCATGGAGATGTGACCCAACCCATTCGAAGTGGGTCTTAATTATTTACGGGAGTCCTTAAAGGAGATCCTGGAGAAAGAGCCTCAGAGCTGATGCAAGAGAACAGATGCCTAGACACTGACATTGGGATAAGCTTCGAGAGCTGACTTTGAAAGTCAGTGGAATTAGAAGCTGAAAGCAGCTAAACCCAGGAGCAAAGGACCAGGAGGTGTCAGCCATGTGCCTTGCTAGCTGACAGAGAAACCCCAGACAAGATCTGCCTTTCTTGATTGAAGGTATCCTCTTCTTTATGTTTTTATTTGGACATTTTCATGGCCTTAAGACAATGAATTTGTAACTTAGTAAATCCCCTTTGTAAAAGTCAATCCTTTCATTTCCTGGGGCCTGCCCATGAGAAAAACAAATCCAATCCATTTTTGGTATATTGCATTCTAGAAGCATTAGTAAACCAAAACACTATGTATTCAATTGGCGCCATCCTGCTCTGGACCCAAAATATGACTGTCACTTTTGTAAAAGAACACTGAAAAACAAGTGGGCAGACAACTGTGCAAACATAACACGCACACACACATACACACAAATGGAGGAGAACTGTTTACAGAGAGTGAACTCAGTCCTCCTTCCACATAACTCTCCAAGTGCTGAACCATTTTGCAGATGCATAAACTAACTAAAAGCTTATCCAACATCAAACATCATCTCAAGGCTGCATATAGTGATATAAGGTACAGACCTCTCCATTTTATAGAAATAAATAGAACTTCCTGGAATTTTTAGTGCACTATAATTTTTAGAACTGAGAAAATTAGAATATTTAATTAAAAATTATTTCACAGGACCACGAAGAGTATTTCTATATGGCAACTTCACGTCTTCCAATTTTTTAATGAAATTACCAAAATAGCAATGCAAATAAGATTAATCAAAATTAGCCTTCAGGAAACTTCAACAAAACATTAGAAAGTTTAAGTGCAATGGTTTGAAAATGCTGAGAGAATTTTTTTTAAATGATGATAAGGACCTTATATTGTTTAATTTCACCCGTAATTTGTATAATTTGATATGATATTTATTATTCTGCTCACTCAGTCATGCTTCAAAAATTGATTTTGGAACCATTGCCATCACTCCAATTGTTAGGAGAAGAGACATCCATTGTTAAATAACAGCTTTGCAATATATAATAAACCATGATTTAGAGTTCATGAAAAAAATATTTTTGTCAAATGGAGCAATATTTAGTGCATAGCAATAAATCTTATCTGATATTATCTTCAAAACGCTGGTATATTTTTCTTGTTGCATAGCAATGAAATATATGGAATTGTGTAACAAAATATGTTAAAGCACATGTTATTTCATTGTTTCTATACAGTCCTGATTTTCTTCAGGAATAATCTCTTGGTCACATATCCTCATATCAGCATATTCATAGGATGTGACAGGGTGTGCTTATAACCAAGTTTTCAAAAGAGAAACCATGACCCTATAAGGAAGTGCTTATGAAATGGCATAGCAGCTTTCTGAATTATAGCTCATAATCACAAAATGATATTTATATCTACATTGGGTTCTGTCAAGGTATCCAGATTCTGGTGTTATGGGCTTATTATTTTACATTTTGACAAAGCAATTTGTAGCATAAGTTGTGTAAAACTTAAGTCCTCTAGCAATACAATTATTATGTTTGTTTAAGAGTTTAGTTATTATATCCAAATAGATTTAAATAATTAATAGGTTATATAATAAAATTTCAAGAAGGGGGAGAAAAAAATCAAAACCAGCAAAGTGAACATTAATGAAAATACAGTGAATGAGCTTGGTCTTCCTTCCCTAAAACATCAATTAATTGCTTCAGAAACAATTTGAGGACTAAGGGTTTCTCTCTCTCTTTTTATTTTTTCCTAAATTTGGATTGGGGAACAAGGTCATTGAGCCAAATTCAATGTTTGAATAAGTCAAATAGAAGTATGTTAAATGAAATTTAGTTGCTGAAATCCAAGGAAAATTTAGTTGATGCAATAAAAAGATGTGTTATTTCAGAAAGATAGAGCTGTAAATAGGTAGAACTATTGTTTAGGGAAATTGTTAAAAATAAGGAGGGACCCTTATCTTTAATATTACATATTCTAGCTATAAATTTTTAGGATGAATGTTCCCAATAGTTTTAGTTTTTTTAAGGAAAACAAAAAATGAACTCAAGCGTAGCAAGATCTTACATTAAAAAGATAGTTTCTGCAGGAATTACATTCTTTTTTATGGAACCCTGGCCAAACAGGTTTTCCTGAAGTGTGTTTCATCTGCTCCTGCATGGTGCGACCACCTTATTTCTAATAATATTTTTATTATTTCATAATTAAACCAATAATTTAATCTAGCTTTACAACATGTGAATGAATATAGTGTTTTTCTTTAGCTCTAAAGTTAACTTCAAGAGATGTGCTTGATTTTGTGGCTAATGAAAGCTTTCATTGACATTGCCATGCTGATAACAAAAAAGTAATGATAGAAATATAATTTGCATGATATGATGGTTTTGATGTTCTACTTTAATCCAGTGGGACAAGACAATCCTGAATTGATATGCCTGGTTGTGAAGATTATGTATTTAACATAAGCTACGGTTTATTTAAGTTCTTTTGCAGGGGAAATTAACAATAATAATAAAAACATGATTTGGAGAACCACTGAATGGAAGGTTTAGAGAACAAATAAAAATGGTCTCACCCTTGCAGGAATGTCAAGAAGAGAAGGACTAGATTTGCTTTAAAGTTTTAAAGGACAAAATTATATGAATTTAAAATTTTCAGTCAAATGCCCAAGTCAAAGAAATATATCACTAATAGTATCTTCACTACTTAGATGCAATATGGAAAGATATTTTGATTCGACAGAATCAGATTTATAATATATAATATCCCAAGGTCGTGTGGGAAAATAAGATAAAGATACCTGTAACTGGAAGATATAAACAAAATATGGACGAATTATTTTGCAGAGATTTTGTAGGGAGGAGTTTGAACATCAGACAGATGTTTGTGGCTTGGGAGTGTCACTCCAACAATGAAGCATCCTGCTGGCTGCTATTAAATAGACTATAAGTTATGAATTTGGAAAAAGCTATAGTAAGATCTCTTAGTATATTATAGCTGAATTATAGCTCATAATCACAAACTGATATTTATATCTACATTGGGCTCTACCAAGGAATCCATGCTCTGGTGTTATGTACTTATTATTTTACATTTTGACAAAGCAATTTATAGCATAAATTGTGTAAAACCCAAGTCCTTTAGCAATATTCATTGATTTCATCTGTGAACGAAGAATATCTCCTCATATCTTTGTTTAATAATTATATATCCATGCTTTCAAATAGCTAGTGAAAGCCTTATTTCAGTAAGCCACTGATTTTTTTTCTGTGATAGATGGTAAAATTTCTAAATACCTGTTGATATTTTAAACTGTTTAATTATGTTTCAGTGGCAAATATGCTAGGATATAATAGGTAAAAAATAATACTTATATATATATTGGGCTCTATCAAGGTATCAAATAAAGTACAGAATCAAATAAATTTTTGTTTGAATGGGAATTTATAATCTGTCAACTCCTAATGAGATAACCAATCTTGAAGAAAAATTTATTTGCATTAGACCTCATTATCCATTAGGTATGTAGCATTAACCTGAGTTTCAGTCCACTACTCTCTCTTTTTTTGTTGTTGCATGGGCAGTCACAGGGAACCGAACCCGGGTCTCTGGCATGTCAGGCAAGAATTCTGCCACTGAGTCACCGTGGCACCACCTGGTACCCTCTTTTAACTGCACATACAGTTACATAGTAATTTGTTCATCAGCCACTTGCAGTAACTAAGAACGTATCACCATTTCTCTCGCTCTTAATTTCTGTTATTTTCCCAAAATACTAGTGTTTCCATTCACTCAATCACATCAACTGGAATCTTAACAAGTCACCTTGGATTGACATCTTTTACTTTATCTAAATGTTTATTGCATTAGATCATGTTGATTCTGTTTCCCAAATACTCTTCAATAAATCTCCTCTTCTTTAAAAGTCATCATTGCTGCTGCATTATTCCAGGCACTCATATTTTTCAGTTTTAAATATTGAATTAGCTTCTAATTTCTTTCATTGTAGTCTGCCAAGTTACTTTTTAATGTCAATCCAATTTTACCTTAGAAGAAAGTTGATAATCATAATATTTTCCTTAACACCACACCTTGATTAAACATTTTCCCTGGAATATCATCATTCTTACAGAAGTAGATCATGTATTTACACCTCTCTCAAGATTTTTAAAATAATTTTCTTGAGGAAATAGGGTTCTACCACTGCACCTTGCGTTGTTCAGCTGAATTGTGAATTTTTGTTTTCACATCTAACACATCTTCTAGAACTGTTACTCCTCTAAGGAAAAGGCTACATCTTATCTTCAGAGTTCCAGGACTAATAGGAAAAGGACTGTCATATAGTAGCATTTAAAATAGATATTCAATTCATTGTTTGTTTAATAAATTAGTGGGTTAATTATTTAACAAGATTATTTTCTTATCTTTTATATCCTAGCATATTTGCCATTGAAATATAATTAAATAATTTAAAATAATCAACAAGTATTTAGAAATTTTACCATCTATCACAGTAAAAAAATGAGTGGCTTACCGGAATAAGGATTTTACTAGCTATTTAAAGACATGAATATATACTTATTAAACAGAGGTATCAGAAGATATTCTTCATTCATAGTTGAAATCAGTGATATACTTTCAACATATTTTAGCACCATGAAATCACTAAGTAGGAAAGCTCATTTTTCTGCTAAAAGGGATATCCAGCAACCCCACGAGGAGGCAACGGTGAGCTGAGATTCTCTATCATTTTTCTAGCACGTTTTCACGGTGATTTGATGTTTTATAAAATGGCTTGTGTGCATATCTACTAATAAAATAATTCCTTTTGTCCTTGTCTGTGATCAGTATTCCAGGATCCAAGGCCACACACACACACACACACACACACACACACACACACACACCCCTATAATAAAATGCCAGGAGTGTTGATGATGGTGATGATACTGATAATTTTAAAATAACGATGACAATAAATAATTAATAATAGTATAACAGAATGGTTAAAAGATCAGCATCTGAAGAAAAGAAACCTAGGTTTAAATCCAAATTTAATGCTTTTTGGATGTTTTGGAAAGTTACATAAAAATACTTCACTCAGTTTCCTCATTAATACAATGGTATAATATCAGGACCTCCTTCATAGACTGCAGTAGGATTAAATGATTATAAGTTTACTGCCTTGAGAATCATGCTTGACATACAAGAATTCCAAAAGTTTACAGATTTTCATGATGGTGATGATGATGGTATGTTTGTGTGGGTGGTATGTAATTGGAAACAAAGATGCCAAAAAATCTAATAAACCCTGTACCATTTTTTACATTATAATTGTCTATTATAGAAACATTTCATGTCTCTTTTGGTAATGATTTTGGCATTGTTAAAATTATCATGTAGACTTTTATGGTTCAGCATCTCATAATAATTTTTCCATGCTTTCAAAAAACACATTTATATGAGTCCACGTAATAGTTGTATAAGGCTTTGCTTATGCAAGGGGGCCTGGAATGGGAGGGATTAAAATTTCACCTGAGATCCATTAAGACAAAAGGAAGGGGTGCTTTTTTCTAATTGGTCAGTCACCTCCTTTCCGCAATTTCACTTCCCAGAAGGGAAGCATTTTAAAAATCTGCAAAAATGGGATATATGTGCTCCTGCAGTCCTATTTCCACTGAGAAGGTATATAATTATTTCACCAACTGGTTTTTCATGTTGGATATTTATTTTGCTTCTGCATTTCCACCTAATTAATACTTCTTGTTGAATATTTTTGGCCATAAATTTCTTCCACATTTTCATTTCTTTTAGTTTTGAGTTTTTTTCTCTCTTCTAAAAAGGTTTATTGATAAATATTCACACACCATATAATCCCTCCAAATTATACGATCAATGCTTCACAGTATCATCACATAGTTGTGCATTCATCATGACCATCAGTTTGAAAACATTTTCATTACTCAAAAAAATTGGTTATCCCTTATTCCTCCATTATGGAACCTTAGCACTGGTGTGGTACACGTGTTACCACTGATGAAAGAATATTAAAATATTACTGTTAATGAAAGCCCATAGTTTGCATTAGGTGCATTTTCCCTTTATTGACTGCTTGTAATAATGATGTACATTATTACAGTTCATGAAAGAACATTTTGATATTTGTACTATTAGGCACAGTCATCGTCTACCACAGGGTTTACTGTGCTACACAGTTGTATGTTTTACTCTCTAACTTTCCTTCTAGTGACATACATGACTCTAGACTTTCCCTTTCAACCACATGCGTACTTCAGTGTAATTACAGTCACCATAAGGTGCTACCATAACCTCTATCCATTGCCAATTCAGCCTATCTAAATATCTCATATTATCTTAATAAAGTCTCATAGATTTGTATTGATACACCCTATTTTGATATACACATGCTTTTTAAGTTATATCACATGATTTCTTAATTGTGTGCAGCCAATTAACACTGAAACACAAAAGGAAGGATTATGCCTATCTGAGCATTTCCTTTGGGGAGTGTGTCCCAAGCTCATTAAGAGAACACCTTGGGGCACAATTAAAGTTCAAATATCAAGAAATAAATGATGTTAACTGACCAACTCCTTTAGGAGATTAGTTTGGGATTTGAGGATGGTATGCTGGTATAAGATTGTTTAACACAATACTTTCAGAAGACAATTCGTTCTATGAACTATTTTGGAAATACACTAAGAACAGAATTAATCTTTAATACAAACCTAGGTTTGAGCTAAAAACATAGACCTTTTATTCTCAAGGAAGCAAGTGAAGTTTTAGAATTATTGTAATGAATTTTTCAAAATTTTACCCTATCAATGAATGGGACTATAAACAATGTCCTGCACATTTATCGATAACATTGATACTTTTTTCATCAGCATAATAATACACAGGGCCATATTACATAATAAATAAGAAATTTAAACAATAATAGCAGCAGCATCTCTAAAAACAATAACAACAGATCTGGGTCATTATACTGACAACTCACAGAATTCAGATTTGTAGATGAGACAAATATAATTAAATGTCAAAAGTTAAAGTTAATACTGAATTTAGTAGAGTTGTACAATATTTTCTTTTTTGTTTGATCATGAACCTGAAAATAGGGCGAAAATAACTAAAACAGATTTGCTCTATATGACTAAATTCAGATAAATTTACTATTATTTACATGTGGTGCTTTCATATGCATATGTGTTTCCCACGTTGAGAAACATTCTTTTTAACTTGTCTGTAGCTTCCAGTAGTCTTTAAGAACAGTGCCATTTATAACAGTCAAGGCAAAAACCTTCATTTGACAAATGCTTGCTAAAGGAATGAAAGGATAAATAGGAATGCTTGTGAACACAGAGATACTAATTGATAAAGTACACTTAATATAGCATCAAGTAGAGTAGTTTATGTGTGAAACAACCTTGAATGAACTGTACATACTGCTTTCAATTGTGTTTACTTATCAAATATTTATGTCAATCTTAGTAGGAAAATATCATCTATTTTCCAATGAAAAATAATGTTATATTTTTAATTATATGATTCCAATATAACAAATCATCTTGGTCTCACTATTTTCAGGCTTTTTATCTTAGCCTTGAAAACCACTGCCTGGTAATAAATTCATTATCACCTGAAATAATAGATAAATACGCTTTTTTGTGGGGTGGTGGTGCATGGTCCGGGAATTGAACTTGGGTCTCCTGCATGGAAGGTGGGCAGTCTACTATTGAACTATCCATGTTTTAAAAAAGCCTAAATGTGTTTTTATTATTTTTTTATTTAGCAATTGCAATTTTCTGTTTTTTTTAAAACAGTTTTATTTACACACAATACAATCTATCCTAAGTGTACAATTAATGACTTGGCTCCTGGTATAATCATATAGTATATATTTATCCACCAAAATCAATATGACAACATTCCCGTTTCTTTGGGGAAAAAAATCCCATGACCTTTCCTTATATACCCCTTTTGTTGACATTTGGCTTTGGTGTACTGCTTTTGTTACAATTACTGAACAATTATTACAGTTTTACTGTTAACCATAGAACTTAGTTTGCATTAATTGTATTTTCCCACCCCACTATTAACACCTTGTAATAGTGACACACATTTGTCTAGCTCATGTAAAACCTTTCTTATATTTGTGAAGTTAACCATCATATCATCCACTCTAGGTTTTGCTAAATTACACAGTTCCAGTTTTGATCCTCTAGCTTTCCTTCTCAAGACATACTAACCCTAGCCTTCTTATTTTGGCCATAATCACACTCAGTTTTGTTCACTATACTAACGCTGTTGTGCTGCAATCACACTATATTGTGCTACTCATTTACTAACCTTTACAATCAACCTTAGTAAAAATTTCTACACTCCTTAAACATCAACTGCACAATGTGCCAGCTTGAAGGAATTATGTACCCTAGAAAAGCCATGTTTTAATCCTGATCTAATCTTGTGGGAGCAGCCATTTCTTTTCACCCCTATTCAACACTAAAGGTTGGAAATTTGATTATCTCCATGGAGACATGATACATCCAATTGTGGGTGTGACTTTTTGATTAGATGGTGATGCGACTTCATTCATTCCAGGTCGGTTTTGATTACTTTACTGGAATCCTTTAGAAGAGGAAACATTGTGGAGAGAGTTAGAAAAGACAGAACCTAGAGAAACAGCAGAAACCTCAGCACTGACAGAAACTTCACAGGAGAGTTGACACAGATGCAGACACGGGGAGAAAAGAGACACAGATGTTTGGAGATGCTTGCAGTCTAGCAGATGTTGCCATGAGATATTAAGTAAGCCAGAACCTGGAGAGAGCCAAGGGACGCCGAAAGGTGAAAGTCAGCCCTGGGAAATGTAAAGTGAGGCATTCCGACAGGAAGAGAGCCTGAAGACATTGGAGCCCAGGAGCAAGGGACCAGAAGATGCCAGCCACGTGACTTCCCAGCTGACAGACGTGCTCCAGACCAATAAGCCTTTCTTGAGTGAAAGTAACCTCTTGGTGCCTTAATTTGGACACTTTCACTTCCTTAGAACTGTAAACTTGTAACTTGTTAAGCTCCCCTGTTAAAAAGCTGCTCCAGTTCTGGTATATGGCCTTCTGGCAGTTTGCAAACTAACACACACAATCTTTCCCTCTTTCTATCTCCTGAAAACCTATGCTTTCGAATTTAAGAGAGTTTGCTCATGATAGTACATATCAGTGAAAACTTACAGAATTTGTCTTTTTGCTTCTGGCTTACTTCACTCAACCTAATGTCCTCAACTTCACGCATGTTGTTGTATACATCATGACTTCATTACGTCTTACAACTGCATAATATTCCATTGTAGGTATATATCACAGTTTATCCACTTGTCAATTGATGGACATTTGAGATGTTTCCATCTCTTGATAATCATGAATATTGCCGCCGTAAACATCAATGTGCAAATGTCTATTTGTATCTCTACTTTCAGTTTTTCTGAATGTATGCCTACTTACAGGATTTCTAGATCATATGGCAATTCTTCCTGACGAACCACCAAACTGCCTTCTTGAGTGGCTACACCATTCTTTTATCTCATCAACTGTGAATGAGTGTGCTTATTTCTCAACTTCTCTCCAACATTTGTATTTTTCTGTATTTTGATAATGGCCGTTCTAGTATGTGTGAAATGGTATCTCATTGTGGTTTCAGGAGCATATTTTCATATGCTTGGTAGCCATTTGAATGCCTCTTTAAAAGTGTCTATCCATGTCTTTTCCCCATTTTTTATTGGGTTGTTTGTCTTTATGTTGTAGGATTTTTTAATCTATTGTAGATATCAAACCTTTATCTGATATGTCATTTCTGAATATTTTCTCCTATTAAGAAGGCATCTTTTTTACTTTCTTGACAAAGTTCTTTCATGCACACAATATTCAATTTTGAGGAGATCCCATTTATCTATTTCTGTTTCTATTGCTTGCACTTTGGGTGTAAAGTCTAGGGAACCACCTCAAACCACAAGATATCTAAGATATTTGTCTACTTATTCTTCTAAGAGTTTCATGGTCTTAGCTCTGATATTTAGGTCTTTGATCCATTTTGAGTTAATTTTTGTATAAGGTGTGGAAAAGGGATCTTCTTTCATTCTTTTGGATATGGATATCCAGTTCTTCCAGCATCAATTTTCGAATAGACCATTCTGTCCTGTTGGTGAACTTCGCCATCTCATCAAAAATAAATTGTATGTAGATGAGAGGGTCTATTTCTGAACTCTCAATTTATGCCTGTACAATTATGTTTTGACCACTGTGCCTTTGTAATATGTTTTAAATTCAGAGAGTATGAGATATCCAACTTCAATTTTGTTTTTCAAAATGTTTTTAGCTCTTTGGGGACACACTGCCCTTCCAAATAAATTTGATTATATGTTTTTCTATTTCTGTAGAGTAACTTGTTGGAATTTCAATTGGTATTGCAATGAATCTGTCAATCATTTCAGGTATAATTAACATCTTAACTATATTTAATCTTTCAATCCATGAGCACAGTATATTCTTCCAAATATTTAGGTCTTCCTTAATTTATTTTAGCAACGTTTTATACTTTTCTGTGTACAAGTCCTATAAATACTTGGTTACATTTATTTCTAGATATTTGAAACTTTTGGTTGCTATTGTCAATGCACTTTTTTTTCCTGATGTCCAAGATTTCTCAGTGCTAGTGTATAGAAACGCTACTGATTCTTGCATTTTCCCTTGTATCCTCCCACTTTGCTGAACTCTTTTAGCTTTGTTGTAGATTTTTTAGGACTTTCTACATATAGGATCAAGTTCTCTTCAAACAGTGAAAGTTTTAATTTTTCCTTTCCAATTTGGATGCCTTTTATTTCTCTTCCTTTCTGAATTTCTCTATCTGGAAATTCTATCACAATGTTGGATAGCAACGGTGAGAGTGGGTATCCTTATGTTTTCCTTGATATTGCAAGGAAAGTTTTAGGTCCTTCCCCATTGTGTATGGTGTTAGCTGTGGGTTTTTCATATATATCCTTTCTCATATTGAGGAAATTTCCTTCTACTCCTATATTTTGAAATGTTTCATCAAGAAAGGATGTTGGATTTTGACAAGTGCCTTTTCTGCATCAATCAAGATTACAATGTGGTTTTTCCCTTTTGAATTCTTGATGTGTTGTATTACATTAATTGATTTTGCTGTGTTGAACCACCTTGCTAATTCTATAAAGCTAATTGATATTGATAAAATTATTTCACGAGAAATTTAAACTAATCATTCCTAGGAAAATAAACTTTGGGGAATTTCTGGTACAGACCTACTGAATGTGCCTCTGAAGGAAAAGGAGGCTTACGTTATGTGAGTGGAGGACTGGGGAAATGGTTGTTCCAAAATCTGCTTCCACATAGTAATTTTTCTTGTGACTTTTATACAAGTTAGAGGCAGAGAAAGTGAAATCATCTTGGATAACATGTAACATTTAACAGGGATCTGGAGAACTTCATTTATTCCTTATCTCAGTAAGTTACTACATCCTCTGGGATTACATCTTTTAATTACATGGGTGCATGGTGCCTCTGAGTCTAGGGGGATAAGGATAAGAGAACACAAACAACAATGATTAATAGTTTAGCTAGTGCCTTTACATCACTTGGTGTACATCTTATATTTTGCTTCTCTGTGGGACTAAATTTAATCGAATAGCTTGTATAGAGTTTCAGAGTTACTGTTAAAGTTCTAACATTTATTCTGTCCTCTTTATGGTCTTTTAAAATTAATTATGCTTTCTTTGTGCTAATTTTATCATAAACTTTACTTCTATATATGGCTCAAGGCCCACCATGCATCGACCTAGTTCCATTAGTTAATTATTTTTAGAGCAGTTAAATTTTCAAAATCAAATACTTGACATTAATTCCTTTGAATTTTACATTTTTACTGTTATTATTTATTTCACTGGATGAAAGATTATTTCTGTTATCTTATTCCTTCTGCCTGGAAAATTTAAGAGCACAAATCTGCTGGCTATAAATTAGTTCTCTCTTTGTGTGTGTGTCTGTTACGTTTCCTGAAAAAATCTTTATTTGTTTTTATATTTGAAAGATATTTCAGTACTTCAAGCATGTCTCTCCATTATGTTCTTGCTTGTAACATTTTTGACGATAAGACTGACATACTTCACATGGTTTTCCTTCAGTATGTGATATGTATATATCTGCCAATATAATTTTCTATTTGTCTTAGTTTTTCATCAGTGAGAACAATAAGTCTATATGTTTTGCTTTTTTGTTGATTTGCTATTCCTGAAGTCTTATAACACATGTGGATCTGTGGTTTGATGTCTTTCCTTATTTTTCAAAAAATTTGGCCATTATTTCCTCTAATATTTTTCCAGTTGCACTCCTTCTATTCTTATTGTAGTACTGTACATTAAATGTACATTAAATGTACATTAAATATAAAATGTACATTAAATATTTGATGTCCTACAGCATGGGAAGTATTATTCCCTAGACTTATTTTTTTCTTAAAGTCTTTTCTGTTTGGTTAATTCCTTTTGACTTTTCTTCAAGCTCACTAATTCTTTCGTCGGCTCTATTGACTCTACTGATGATCTTGTTAATGAAATACTTGTTTCTTACAATGTGTTTTTATGTGTGTGTGCTCTTTTTAAAGTTATTATGAAATATAACATATGCACAAAAAAGCAATACATTTCAAAGCACACCACAGCAGTTAGTTATAGACATTTCAGAGTGTGGTATGGGTTACAGCTCCACAATTTTAGGTTCTTTCTTCTAGCTACTACAAGACACTGGAGACTAAAATAAATATCAATTCAGCAGATTCATACTCATTTGTTGTACTACCTGGAACATGTTTTGAATCTAAGATAGAGCCCTCAGTGTTCTTTAGGGTTGGCAGGAATGGTTTTGGTTGGGGGTTGGCATACCATGATAAATAGCAATATCTAGCTGAAGCTTACATAAGAGTAGCCTCCAGAATAGCCTCTCGATGCAACTCTTTTTGAACTCTCTTAGCCACTGATATCTTATTTTGTTATAATTCCCCCCCCTCTTTTAGTCAAGAAGGCATTATTGAAACTATGGAGCCAGAGCCAGTCTCATCCCTGGGAGTATATCCCACATTGTCAAGGAGACTTTCAGCCCTGGATGTCATGTCCCACATAGGGGGGAAGGTAATGATTTTACTTGCAAAGTTGACTTAGAGAGAGACACCACATATGACCAACAAAAGAGGTCCTCTGGCAGTTACTCTTATGTGTAGGTTTAATTTCTCTGCTACATAAATAAGCTTCACAAGAGCAAGCCTCAATATTAAGGGCCTGGCCTATTGACTTAGGAGTCCCTAATGATTGAGACAATATCAATGGTTTCCCAGTGGTAAAGTTTAAGAGTTCCATATTTTTTCTCCCATCCCTCAAATGTCCTCAACGGACTGTGACAGTACTTTTTATTTATCTGCTCTGGATACATTCTCTGGGATGTATCCAGGCATTACATTAAGCTATAAAAAATTACAAGTCCTCATTACCATTCTGACCTCCAAGTGTTTGGATTGTTTAAACGATCTATCCAGACAGGTTGAGTTGGATTATGTGCTTCAGAAAATTTAGGTTTTGGACAAAATAAACCTCTCTTCTTTGGTTTCTTAGAGTAAGTGAAGTTCTAAAATATAGACAATTCCTCCTTATGTCTGTAAAGTAAATTCTGATTTACTTAGTCCCAATCCAAATGGCTTCACTCTTATCTCTAGCTGAAAGCTGATCTCTTTTTTCAATTTCTTTAACAGTTGTTGTATATGGCATTGATAACTTTCAGATCTGTAGAACTTCAACTCTGCAACTTAGGTGTCACACAAATACCCCAAATTCCAGGAAAATTCCAGGTTATACATACATAGCACAGCCTCTCAAAATCTAGAAATAACAATTACTGCTCTGGATTAAATGTATCTGCTATAAAAGCTTACAATTTAGGCTCCAATTTTCTTATAAGCATCTTCTAAATGCAGCTATGCAATATTTGCTGTTTTGTTTCTGGCTTATTTTGCATAATGTCCCCCAGGTTCAGTAACATCGTTACATGCATCACCACTTCATTCCCTTCTGTAACCTCACAATGTTCAGTCATATGTATACACCGAAGTCCACCATTCTGTTTCTCAGTCAGTGCATGCTTCAGGCACCTCCATTCCTTGGGCATCATGTATAATGTCCAACATCAACAGTCCATGTCTCACATTATCCTCACCTGGTTGTATAACAATCAACACTCTCAATTTTAGACAATTTTCATTGTTTCTAAAAGAAAAATAGCTGATAAACACACCCTCCTACCAAATAGAAAACCCAAACCTCCCCTTAACACTTGTCCTTCATCCCCAATTATTTACCCCTGATATTGCTGTGGTACTGTTGATGTCTTCCTGTTGAACATTGCCATAGCATGCAAGAGTTGTTTTCACCCTATATTGTGATATTATTTACTCTTTGTACAAGATTCATACCTTTGAAGTAATTCATGCAAGAACCTATTTGTGTTTGTTGTGTTAATTGGTGGGATACATGGCTCTATACAACCCGTTTTAATCATGTTCACTTTCACTATGGTAGTACTACTTATAGACCTACTAATGAACTGCCTTCACTTCTATCCATTCCCTTACATTTAAGTTCAATCTCATTAAGTAATGGTTCACCCATCTCTTGCCTCCCCATATCTTTAGGTCCTCAATATTCTGTATTATAAGATTTTGATATTACCTTTACTAAGGTCACAAAAGAAAAATCATACAATACCTATCCCTTTATGTCTGTCTTATTTCACTCAATACAATGTCTCAAGGTTGATCCATGTTGTCATGTGCTTCAGGTCATCATTTTGTCTTACTGTTGCATAACCTTCCATCATATGTATATACTACATTTTGTGTATCCATTGGTCTGTTGATGGACACTTGGATTGTTTCCATTTTTGGCAATTATGAATAATGCTGCTATGAACAACAGTGTGTAAATGTCTATTTGTTTCACTGCTTTCAAGTCTTCTGGGTATATACTGAATCGTGGTATCCCTGGGTCATAGAGCAAATCAATATTGTGTTTTCTAAGGAACAGCCAAACTGTTTTCCATAGCAGCTATACCATTATACATTCCAACCAGCAGTGCATAAATGTTCCATTTTCTCCACACCTCTCCAACATTTGTAGTTTCCTGTTTAAAAGCAGCCATTCTTATAGATGTGTGGTGTTATCTCATTGTGGTCTTGATCTACAATTTCCTTACAGCTAATGAAAATGAGCATCCTTCGTATGTTTTTTTTAACTATCTGTATCTGTCTTTGGAAAAATGTCTATTCATATCGTTAGTTCATTTTATAATTTGGTTGTTTGATCTTTTGTTGTTGATTTGTATGAAATCTTTATGTATACAGGATATTAAACCTTTATTTGGTAAGTGATTTTGAAATTTTTTCTCCTATTGAATTGGCTGCCTCTCACCTTTTTGACAAAGTCTTTTTTTTTTTTACATGGGCAGGCACTGGGAAACGAATGGCAAAGTCTTTTGAGGCACAAAGCATTTAATATGGTGAAGTTCCCGATTATCTCTTTTTTTCTTTCTTTCTTTGTGCTTTGGGTTTAAAGTTTAGGAAGCTACCTCCTATTACTAGGTCTTGAATATCTTTCTCTATATTTTCTTCTAGGAGTTTTATGGTACTGGCTATTATATTTAGGTCTTAGATTCACCTTGAGTTAATTTTATTTTTGTATGCTGTGTGGCAGGGTCACATTTCATTATTTTACCACGTGAGTATCCTATTATTGCAGCGCCATTTGTTGAATTTTTTTTTGTTTGTTGTATTTTGTTTGTTTGCTTTGCTTGTTTCTTTTTGGGGAAGTGCATGGACCAGGAATCAAACCCAGGTCTCCCACATGACAGGTGAGAATTCTACCACTGAACTACCCTTGGACTCCATTACTTTGTGTTAATTTTTGTATAGTGTGTATGGTAAGGGTCCTCTTTCATTGTTTCGGCTATTGATATTGAAATCTCCCATGACCATTTATTGAAAAGACTATTTTGTCCCAGTTCTGTGGATTTGCAGGCCTTGTTGATGATCAGGTAATCATAGGTTTCCTTGATTTTGATTTAATTACGTTGGTCCATACTTCTATCTCTGTGCCAGTACCATGGTATTTTGACCACTGTGGCTTCACAATACACTTAAAAATTAGGAAATATTAATCCTCCCACTTCATTCTTCTTTTTAAGGATATTTTTAGCTATTCAAAGTCTCATCCCTTTCCAAATGAATTTGATAAATAGATTTTTAAAATATTTTTTTGACGTATTCACATATATGCATTCTATACATGGTGTACCATCAATGGCTTACAATCTCATCACATAGTTGTGTATTCATCACCATGATCATTTGTTTTTCAGAACATTTGCATCACTCCAAAAAAAGAAATAAAAAAAAACTCATATACATCTCATACTCCTTACCCCTCCTTCTCATTGACCACTAGATGTCCATCTACCCAGTTTATTTTACTGCTTATCCCCACTACTATTTATTTATTTATTATCCTTATTTTTTTTTACTCATCTGTCCATACCCTGGATAAAAGGATCATCAGGCACAAGGTTTTCACAATTACACAGTCACACTGTAAAAGTTTTGTCTTTATACGATCACCTTCAAGAATCAAGACTACTGTAACACACTTCCAAGTACTTCCCTCCAGCCACTCCAATACACCATAAACTAAAAAGGGATATCTATATAATGCATGAGAATAACCTCCAGGACAACTTGTCAACCTCTCAGCCAGTGAAGCTTCATTTGGTCTCATTTATCTCTTTCCCCTTTTGGTCAAAAGGCTTTCTTAATCTCTTGATGCCAAGTCCTCTCCTAGGAGTTCTATCCTATGTTGTAAGGGAGATTTAAACCCCTGAGAGTCATGTCTCATGTAGCGGGGAGGGCAGTGAGTTCTCCTCCTGAGTTGGCTTAGAGAGAGAGGTCACATATGAGCAACAGAAGAAGTTCTCTAGGGGTGACTCTTAGGCTTAATTTTAGGGCTCAGCTTATTGATTTGGTTGTCCCCACTGCTTGTGATAGTATTGGAAATTCTCTAAATGGGGAAGTTGAATATTTCCTCCTTTCTCTTCAGTCCCCCAAGGGAGCTTTGCAAATAATTCCTTATTCACTGCCCAAATTACTCTGGGATATATTGGGGCATCACACTAACCTGGGCAAACCAACAAAATCTCATGCCCTATTCAAGATTACGTGTACTTACGGTGTTGAACTAAACTGACCATACAAGTTAAATTAAGTAATGCACTACCAAAAATATAAATTTTGTACCAAATAAACATCTCTCCCTTTAGTCTTCCCAGAAGATGAAATTTTAAAATATGGGCGATAGCATCTTTTCCCCTGTATTCTGCTCTATCTTATGCCTATCCAGATCAGTTTTCTTTATCTCTACTTGAAGTCTGATCTCTTATTCCACTTTTTAAACAGTTCCTGTATGTAGTAGTGCTGATTTTCATAGCTTCAGAGCTCTAACTCACAGTCTCAGGCATCACATAAATATGTGAAGTTTCTGGGAATGACCATGTTCTATACAAACAGCTTAGTATCTCAGAATTTAGAAGTAACTGTTACAGCTCCTGAGTATATATGATTATGGTAAGAAGTTACCATCCAGAACCTTTTACAATAGACCCCAACCTGAGAGCCCATACTCTTGACTTTAGTTCACTGTGTTTTCATGTTACAGTTAGTTTGTATAAGTGAGGCATGATGAAATTTATTCTTGGTTTCTTACATTTCATTCAATATACAGTCTTTAATGTTCATTCATCTAGTTGCATGCCTCACAACTTCATTCCTTCTCGTGGCTGCTCTGTAGTCCATTGTATGTACACATCATATTTCCCCCTTACATTCTTCAATCATTGTACCCTTAGGACACCTCCATCCATTGTGAATCATGAACACTGTTATGCCAGTGTGCAAATATCCATTCATGTCCCCACACTCAGATCCTCTAGGTATATACTGAGCAATGGGGTTACAAGATTATATGGCAACTCCACTCCTAGCCTCCAACGGAACGCCAAAGCTGCCCTCCAAGGGGTTGCACCTCTCAGTTTCCCTACTGAAAGTGAATAGGTACATCTTTCCCCCCACATTTTCTATACCACTTGTATAGAACAGAGAGAATTCTGTTCATTTTTAAACAGTTTTATTCACACATCATACAATCCAACCTAAGTGTATGGACATACCTTTGCCACAGTAATCTTTATGAAGGAATTTCTTTTTCTGCCAAAAAGAATCCATACCCCTCCTTCATGGTCCCTGCCTGTTGACATTTAGTTTTGGCATAATGCCTTTGTTATAGTCAGTGGAAGCATATTACAGTGTTATTGTTGACTATAGACCATAGTTTTCATTGATTGTACTTTTTCTTGTATGCATTCATTTTCAACACCTTGCAATGTTGACATTCATTTGTTCCCCCTTATGTACATTTAATCACCACCAATGTCCACTCTAGGCATTCCTAATTTATACCATCTCTGTCTTTATTTTCTATCTTTCCTTCTGATACATAGGTGCATCCAGCCCTACTCCTTCCATCATATTCACAGTCAGCTTCATTCAGTGTACTTAAATCATTGTGCTGCAATCAGGTAGTATTGGGCTATCCATTTCTTAATTTTTACAGTCAGTTCTGTTGCACAATCAGTATTCCTTCAGCACCATATGCCCAATCTCAACCCTATTTCTATCTTCTGATAACCTGTGTTCTTAACTTCAACTCTCAAAGCTCACTCATTAATGTTAGTTTATGTTAGTGAGGCTATACAGTATTTGTCCTTTTGTTTCTGGCTAATTTCACTTAGCACAATATCCTCAAGATTCATTCATGTTATTAAATGCCTCATGATTTTATTCTGTCTTACAGCATTATAGTATTCTATCATATGTATATACTACAGCTTGTTCAGTCACTCACCCATTGATGGACATTTGGGCTTTTTCCATCTCTTGGCAATCATAAATAATGTTGTTATAAACATTATTGTGCAAAGGTCCATTTGTGTTCTTAACTTCATTCCTTTAAGTAAATACCTAGTAATAATATTGTTGGATCATATGACACGTCTATACTTAGTTTCCTGAGGAACTGCCAAATTGCTTTCTAGAGCAATTGTACTGTTTTACATTCCCACCAACAGTGAATAAGTGTGCTGTTTTATCCATGAACACTTGAGAAAAATGTGTATCCTGCTGTTGTGGTGTGTAATGGTCTGTAAATATCTAAGTGTAGTTCATTTATTGTATTATTCAAAATATGCTGTACTTCTTTGATCTGTAATTGCATGTATTTCATAAGAGATGGAAAATTTTCAGTGATCATGTCCTCCATTAGTTTTTCTCCTCCTTTTCTCTTCTCTTCTCCTTTTGGGACCCCCAAAGGACATATATACATGCCTTTCGTGTTGTCATTTAATTCCCTTAGACCCTGCTCATGTTTTTCCATTCTTTTTCTTGTATTTTCTTTTGTGTGTTGGATTTCAGTTGTCCAGTCTTCTAGCTCACTAGACCTTTATTCTGCCTCTTCAAATCTATTATTGTGGGTTTCTATTGTTTTCTTTTTTTTCACCTCTTCTATTGTGCCTTTCATTACCATAAGTTCTATGATTTTTTTAAACTTTTGAATTCTTCTCTTTATTCACCCAATGTCTTCTTTATGTCTTCCCTCGACTCACTGATTTGATTTTTAATGAGATTTTGCATGTCTATTTCAACATCCTGAATTGGTTGTTTCAGCTCCTGTATCTTATTTGATGTGTTGGTTTATTCCTTTGATTGGACTGTATCTTTGATTTTCCTATAAAACTCTTTATTTTGTGGTGGTGTCTAAGCATTTCATGTCCTTAATTAGCTTATTCTGGAGGTTGTTTTCACTCTTTTATCTAGGGTTTTCATGCTGCATGGCTTTGCTCTCTACCTGTTCTTTGACATTCAATTCAACTTATTCTAGACCTCTAGCATAGGTTTTGTTTAACGGATTAGAATTTTTCAATTCTTGTTTTTCTATTTCTTGCCCTGCCTATATGGGGCCCTTTATTTTTAATGTTTTTGGAGCTTTTCATTTTAAGGAGGGTCTCCTCAGGTATTATAGACCCCAATCAGATTTTCCCATACCAGACAGGTCCACATCTCAAGAAAGAAGAGCCAGAGTCAGTTTTCCCTGAGGGCAAGACCCAGCAGGTTGTTAGGCATTCTTTCTCTTTTTCTTTTTTCTTTTTTTTGTTAGGCATTCTTATGAAGCCTCTAGACTCTGTGTTTTTCCTATACTGCCCAGCACATGGTGTTTGTGTGTCCACAGCTTCCCCCCAGTTTAAAGTGTTGTACTGCCTTTAATTTCAGCAGGCTCTCCCTGCCAGGGGTTTGGTTGAAACATAGATGAGGTAGTAGGTGGGCTTTGATTATCTCTGTTTTCCAGTCCCTGGTGCCTGAATTCCTTGAAGGAGGGATTTTTTTTGAGCTGGACCCCACCCCTCTTTCCTTGGGGTAGATACACCCTTTAGGGAATTAACCCCTTTCACTTGGCTAGTAACTTTGTCTCTCAGACAAGCTTAATTCCACCCTTGTCTGGGGCAGTGCTGGAGCCCAAGAATGCTTCCAGTTCAGTCCAATAAGCCATTTAAACAGTAAAAACAAAAGTCTTTTAAAAGCCAGAACCCTGTTCCTCAGGCTTTTTAATCAAGAGCTTGAGTTGGTACATGGCTGTATGTGTCTCTAGGCTCTATAGGCCCCCTCTTCTTGTGGTCCAGCCCTTTTCCAGTATTTTGTACTGTCCATTATTTTTCCTTCAGCCCCATCCCCTCTCTGCTGGAGTGAAAACTCTTAGTTCCCTTAATGCTTACTCCAGATTTATCTATGCTGGGGCCCTGTTTATAATAGTCACAATTTGTTAATTAACTCCACACTGGAGCTTGGTTGGGCTCAGCCCTTGCTACTATAACAGCTATTTCCTTTCCCTTCAGGAAACCAGCCTGCTGTGCCTGTGCCTGTGCCTGCTGCCCAGGGAGGAGTGCCGGCCTCCATGGTTTGGGGGACTTACAGTTTTGTGTGTGATCTCAGCCATTCTGCCCATTCCAGACTGGTGTACACTGTGTTTCTGGCCACTGATATTCCCTTAGCAGTTCTGTACCATTCTTAGCTATTTACTAGCTACTCTGGAGGATGAACTAAATTCCACACTTCAGTATGCTGCTATCTTGCCCTTCATCTCCATTTGTTCTTTTGTACATTCAAAATCAATTGTCCTGTTCTCTAGTTCACTTATTCTCTCTTCTGCCTCTTCAAATTTGCTTTTGTGTGTCTCTAATATATACTTTATTTTGTCTATAGTATTTTCATCTCTGTGATAGCTCTTTTCTACTTATTCTTTCAAATGCTTCTATTGTCTTCTAGCCAACCCATTGAATTTATTTATTAGAGTTGTATGAATCTCTTTGATTAGTTGTTCTAAAGTCTTTGTTTCCTCTGGTGTTTTAATTTGGTTATTAGGCTGGGCTACATCTGTCTGCGTCTTCATATGCCTTGTGATTTCTCTTGATTTGAGCATTTAATTGTCTTAACAAGGTTACTTTAGAAGTTGATTTCCCTCAGTCATCTAAGGTTGTGTATTTATGGGATGGGAATGAGGTAGGATGTGGGGCACAGGCATGGCACAGTGGCACACTGGTGGGGCACTGCTGCAAATTTAGGCACAGTGCAGGGGTGCTAGCTCGGTGACTGGGACCATGAGGTTTGGGGTGGTGTGGAGGCTGCAGGGGAGGGGTACAACACAGGCAGGCCTCAGAGTGCAGTGGCAGGCATGTCATGAGGGACACAGAGGCAGTGTGCAGAGGTAGGCCGATTGTGGGGCCTGTGTGGCTGCATATATTTCATATTTTTCCTCCAATTTCTCAGTGGACTTTGCCTATACTTTTTAATTATCTACCCAACCTACTCAGGAATATATCAGGGTATTACATTAAGCTATGCAGAATTATAAGATCGCATTCCCAATTCAGAGCTCCATGTCTTTATGTTGTTTAAATGAACTAAGCAGACAGGTTAAGTTAGACTATGTGCTACAGAAAATTAAAGTTTGGACAAAATAAATATCCCTTCATTTGGTCACATACAATGGATGGAGTTTTAAAATACAACCAATATCATCCTTTACCCTGTATTTGGATTTGCCTTAGTCCCAACCAGAACAGCTTCATTCTTATCTCTGATTGAAGTCAGATGTTCTTTAACAGTTGCTATATGGGGTAATGCTGATTTTCAGAGATGCGCTGCAGAACTCTCAGAGTCTTAGGTATCACACAGGTACCCAAAGTTCCAGGGAAATTCCAGGTTATGCACATACAGCACGGCAGCTCAGAAATTTCTTATTCCTGAGAAATAAGACTTAAAGCTCAGGAATAAATGTGACCGCTGTAAGCACTTACAACTAAGCCGTAATTTTCTTATGAGAATTTTCTAAACGAGACCATACAATATTAGTCCTCTTATTTCTGGAATGTCCTCAAGGTGCATTCACATCATTGCATGATTTCATAACTTTCTTTCTTTCTGTAGTCACACAATAATCCATCATATGAATATATCACAATTTTCCTTCCTGCTTCTCGTTCAATGTACCTTTTGGCCACCTCCATCCATTAGGTATCAAGAATAATGCTTCCATAAACATCAATATGCAAATGTCTATTCAAGTCCTTGCTTTCAGTTCTTCTGAAAATATTCCCAGCAAAGGGATTGCCTAATTGTATAGTGACTCTGTGGGTCCACTACCTTACCTCTGGAGGGGCTGCGCCATTCTGTTACCAACATTGAATAGGTATACCTCTCCCTCTACATTTACTCTAGAACTCAGATCTTTTCTGTTTACTGATTTTGAATCTGCAGGTTTTGTTGAGATATTTTCACATAGCACATATTTTATCCAAAGTAAAGCATCAATGTCTCATAGTATCTTCACTTAATTGTGCAGTCATCACTATCAATTTTAGAAAATTGTCACTGCTCCAAACAGAAAAGCAATAGATAGATGCATCCATACCAAAGAGAAAAACCCAAAATATCCATAATCCTTATTCCCCAATTATTTACCTATAGTATTACTGCAGTACTAGTGAAGAACTCCTATTAAATGTTGTCCATAGTATGCAGTAGGAGCTTTTCCAATATACTACCTTGTTATTAGCTTTTGGTCAAGTGTCATTCCTTTGAAGTAGTTCATGCAAGAATTTATTTATATTTGTAGTGCTAATCAGTGAGTTATAGACTTTAAATAACCACTTACAACTAAATTCACCTTCAATACAGCACATTACTTATTATCCCACTAATATACTACCAATACTTCTATCTACTTCCATCCATTTAAGTTCAACCTAGATAACTCTGTACATAATAGGTAACTTCATCCCCTTCTCTAGCTTTCACCTATCTCTATGTCCACTATATTTTACATTTAAAAAGTCTAAGCTTACATTTTCCAGTGGTTTCATAACAGTGAATTCATACAATATCTGTCCTTTTATGTCCAGCTTGTTTCACTCAGCATTATGTCCTCAGTGTTCATCCTTATTGTCATATGCCTCAGGACCTCATTTCTTCCTACTGCTGCATAATATTGCATTGTATGTATATACTATATTTTGCTTATCCACACATCTCTTGATGGACATTTGGATTGTTTTTATCATTTGGCAATTGTGATAATGCTGACATGAACATTGGAGTGCATATTTCTGTTCATGTCACTGCTTTCAGATCTTCTGGATATTTACTGAGTAGTGGAATTACCAGGTCATAGGGTGACTCAATATTTAGTTTTCTGAGGACACTCTAAGCTTCTACCCTGGCAGTCCCATTATGCATTCCCACCAGCATTGGACGAGGGTCCTAATTTCTCCACATCCTCTCCAACATTTTAATTTCCTGTTTGTTTAATGACAGCCATTCTTATAGGTGTGGTTTTGATTTGTTTTTCCCTAATAGCTAATGAAGGCGAGCATCTTTTCATGTGCTTTTTAGCCATTTGTATTTCTTCATTGGAAAAATATCTATTCATATCCTTTGCCCATTTAATAATTGGGTTGTTTATCTTCTGTTGTTGAGTTGTAGGATTTATTTATATATACTAGACATCAAATCCTTATTATATATATGGTATGATGATTAGGTTCTGCTGACAACTTGGCCAAGTGATGATGCACAGTTGTCTGGCTAGCAAAGCACTGGCCTGACCACTGCTGCAAGGTTATGTGGTTGATTGATAAACTAGAAGGCTGGTGCATTAAATCATGAGTCAGTTGATTGCAGCTATGGCTGATTACATCTGCAATCAACCAAGGTGCATCTCCAACCAATGAGATAATCCAATAAGTTGAAGACTTTTAAGAAAGAGTGAGGATGCCAGTGAGCATCTCCTGTAAAGTTCATCTAGACCCTTCATTGGAGCTGCCAGTTTCACAGCCTGCCTTGTGGATTTTGGAATCTTCCATTGCCATGGTTCTGTGAAACACCTTTGTAAATCTATATTTACATATATCTCCTGATGGTTCTGTTTCTCTAGAGAAACCTGACTAATACAACTTGGTGCCAGGTGTGGTTTCTGAGAAACATAATCTTAAAAATGGGTTTTAACGATTGCTGTTTTTTCGCTGGTTAAACTCAGAGACACTAAAGACTCTATTTCCAATAATTGAGGTGACACTGAGAGTCCATGTGGTGAGTTGGCAAGAGAGATATGCAAAATATCACCATTAGATTCTGCTAATTGTATGCTTATATGAGGCAAGGCTCTGAGTAAGAGAGTTTTTGGCATCTTTATAGAATTTTGTAGAATTAAGAGGTATAATGATGTTGGTTAGTTGTTAGATATGCTGGATACAGTGATGAAGGAAAGGGATGAGCTAAAGGCTTCAAATTTGCAATTTAAGCACCATATGAATGATGTAAAAAACTTTCCACATTTGCCTTGAAAGAAAATCTTATTTCTTGTGTTTGCAGATTTGAGATCTCTGAAAAGCAGACACAGAGCCTCACTGCCTGAGAAGCAAATTTACAACAAAAACTAAAATCTCAAGCTTGCAGGGCATCTGCTGTTAAAGTAAGAGCTTTAATTGGAAAATAATGAGATCCTAAAAACTTGAGATGGGGATATATGTCTTGATAATGATGGCAATGGGGAGATAGAATCCCTATAATCTGCTGAGCCTTTTTTAGATAGACCTATAATAGACTGTCCTGAGGAAAGAGTTTCCTGACCTCTGGCCTTTCTGAAGAAACAGCTTTCCAAGCCTCCAGTCTGCCTAGAGGAGTCTGCCATCCAACCTCTACCTAATGAGATTAACCTCTCAGTGCCTACTAACCTGGTAACCACCTTCTCTGGGGAAACAGCCCTCACTCCTCTGTCTGGAGTGACTAATCCTGTTTCACCAGATGAAACTTCAGTGGAATGCCCTGAAGTAATAGGCTTGAAAGACACTTCTATTTCTTTTAATGACCCTTCTCCACTACCCCCTTTTCTTCAAAACCTACAACTAGACTAAAGTCCTAACAGGCCCCAAAAGGAGAAGAAAAAAGTGTGACTTAAGAGGAGGTATGCTATACCCCAAAAGAACTGCATGAATTTTCCATACTGTATGGACAGAAATCAGGGGAATATGTGCAGGGATGGTTATTAAGAGTGTGGGATAACAATGGACATAATATAAAGTTGGATCAAGCTGAATTTATTGACATGGGCCCACTAAACAGAGTTTCTGCATTTACTATTATAGCCTGAGGGGTTAGAAAGGGCATTGACAGTTTGTTTGGATGGTTGGCTGAAATTTAGATCCAAAGATGGCTGACATTATCTGAGGTCAAAATGCCAGAGCTGGCCTCCCTGGTATAATGTAGATTAGGGGATCCAGAGGCTTAGAGAGGTAGGAATGTTAGAGTGGATTTATCATGGGACACCAGGAATATGCAGAGGACACATCTTTGACCAGAACCTTGAGAAATAAATTCATAAGACTAGCTCCATCATCCCTGCAGAGCTCTGTAGTCACCCCTCTCTGTAGGTCTGATATTACTGTAAAAACTGCTGTCACTGAGCTAGAATCCTTAAACACAACGGGATGGTCAGATCCCCAGTTGGCAGAAGATTAGCTATGGTAACAGTTAATCACCATAGTCAAAATGGGCGTGGCCACCATAATAGACAGCAATGTGGCAGTCAAGATAATGACTTACAGAGACTTGTGGCATTGGCTAGTAGATCATGGGGTACATGGAAATAAAATAGATAGGCAGTCTACTAAATTCTTGTTTGAGCTGTATAAGCAGAAGAATTCTATGTCAAGTGAACAGAAACCTAACCTGAATTACAAAAACATTGTCATTGTCATGGCCCCTTTATCAATTCCCAGACTTGAGACAGTTTACAGACCCAGAGCCCCTTGAATGAGGGGTGGGGTGGGTACCCTTAGGGAAGGACCCTCTTACACTGTCCAAAATTTACACTGTTAACCTTCCTCCCCACCTTCCCCAAGGAAGCCTATGGACTTTACTCAGATGACTGTGCATTTGGGAAAAGGAAAGGAGCAGATATTTCAAGGATTATTAAACACTGGCTCAGAAGTGACACTAACTCCAGGAGACCCAAAACATCACTCTACTCCACCAATCAGAAGAGGGGATTATGGAGGTCAGGTAAACAATGGAGTTTTAGCTCAGGTCCATCTCACAGTGGGTACAGTGGGTCCCTGGGCCCATTCTGTGGTCATTTCTCCATTTCCAAAATAGATACTTGGAATCAACATACTCAGCAGCTAGCATAATATAATCCCCATATTGGTTCTCTGACTTGTAGGGTGGGGGCTATTATGGTAGGAAAGGCCAAGTGGAAATGACTAGAATTGTCCCTACTTAGCAAAATAGTGAATCAGAATCAATATTGTTTTCCTGGAAGGATTGCAGAGATTAGTGCCACTCTTAAGGATTTGAAGGATGCAGGGGTGGTGATTCCTACCACATCACCATTCAACTCTCCTATTTGGCCTGTGCAGAAAACAGATGGGATATGGAGGATGACAACAGGTTTTTGTAAACTTAACCAGGTGGTGACTCCAGATGTAGTTGCTGTTTCAGATGTGGCATCATTGTTTGAGCAAACCAATACATTGCCTGGTACCTGGTATGCAGCTACTGATCTGCAAATGTTTTTTTCTCAATAGCTGTCAGTAAGAACCACCAGAAACAGTCTGCATTTAGCTGGCAAGGACAACAGTATACCTTCACTGTCTTGCCTCAAGGGTATATCAACTCTCCAGCCCTATGTTACAATCTTCTCTGCAAGGAATTTGATTATTTCTCTCTTCCACAAGACATCACACTGGTCCATTATATTGATGATATCACATTGATTGGACCTACTGTGCAAGAAGTAGCAACTACTCTGTACTTATTGCTAAAACATTTGCGTGTCAGGGGATGGGAGATAAATCCAACAAAAAACATGGCCCTTCCACTTCATTGAAATTTCTAGGTGTGAGGCATGTTGAGATATCCCTTCTAATGCAAAGGATAAGCTGCTGCATCTGTCCCCTCCTATGACCAAGAAAGAGGCACAATGCCTAGTTGGCCTTTTTGGATTTTGAAGAGACAACATATTCCTCATTTGGGTGTGCTCCTTCAGCCCATTTACTAAGTACCAGAAAAGCTTGTAGTTTTGAGTGTGGACTGGTACAAGAGGAGGCTCTGCAACATGTCCAGGCTGCTATGCAAGCTGCTCTGCTACTTGTACCATATAATCCAGCAGATCCAATGGTACTTGGAGTGTCAGTGGCAAATAAGGATGCTCTTTGGAGTCTCTGACAGTTTTCTAAGGGAGAATTACAACACAGACCTTAGGATTTTGGAGCAAAGCCTTATCATCCACTGCAGATAACTATTCCCCTCTTGAGAAACAGCTTTTAGCCTACTACTGGCCTTAGTAGAGACTGAATGCGTCTCTATGGGCCACCAAGTTACCATGAGACCTGAGTTGCCTATCATGAGCTAGGTGTTGTATAACCCAACAAGACAAAATTGGGCATGTGCAACCACACTCCATTATAACATGGAAATGGTATATGAAATAGGGCTCGAGCAGGTCCTGAAGGAACCCATAAATTACATGAGGAAGTGGCCCAAATGCCCATGGCCCCCACTCCTGCCACATTTCTTTCTCTCTCAGACCAGAACTATGGCCTTTTAGGTTTTCCTTACAGTAAGTTGACTGAGGAAGAGAAAACTCGGGTCTGGTATACAGGTGGTCTGCTCTATATGCAGGAACCACCTGGAAGTTGCTAGCTGCATCATTACAACCTCTTTTTGGGATGTCCTTAATGCACAGTGTGAGGGGAAATCATCACTGTGGGTGGAGCTTTGAGCAGTGCACCTTTTACTTCATTTTGCTTGGAGGGAGAAATTGCCAGAGGTGCATTTGTATACTGACTCATGTACTATTGTTAATGGTTCGACTGCATTGGTAGGGACTTGGAAGGAGCATGATTGGAAAATTGGTGACAAAGAGGTCTGGTGAAGAGGCATTTGGATAAGGCTTTATGAGTGGGCAAAAAACTTGAAGATATTTGTGTCGCATGTGAATGCTCAACAAAGGGTGACTTTTTCAGAGGAAGGTTTTAATAATCAAGTGGATAGGATGAGCTTCCTGTGGATATAAGTCATCCTCTTTCCTCAGCCACTCCTGCTCTTGCCCAGTGGGCTCATGAACAAAGTGTGCATGGTGATAGGGATAGAAATTATGCATGGGCTCAGCAACATGGACTTCCACTTACCAAGGCTGACCAGCTTATGGCCACTGCTGAGTGCCCAATCTTCCAGCAGCAGCAGCAGCAGCAATAGCAGCAGCAGCAGCAGCAGCAGCAGCAGTAGCAGCAGAGACCCACACTCTGTCCCTGATATGGCACCATTCACTGAAGTGATCAGCCTGCTACCTGGTGGCAGGTTGATTATATTGGACTACCTCCATCATGCAGAGCACTAATTTGTTCTATTGGACTCATAGTCTGGCTATGGTTTTGCCTTCCCTGCATGCAATGCTTTTGCAAAACTACCATATATGGACTCACAGAATGTTGTATCCACCATCATGCTATTCCACACAGAATTGTGTCTGATCCAGATACTTACTTTACAGCAAATGAAGTGCAGGAATTGGCACATGCTTATTAAATTCTCTCATCTTACCATGTTATCTTCCCTCATCATCCAGAAGCATCTGGGTTGAGAGAACAGTGGGATGGCCTTTTATTGACCCAATTTGTGGTGCCAACTAGGTGGCAATACCTACAGGTCTGGGGGAATGTTCTGCAGGGGGCTGTGTATGCTCTGAATCAGTATCCATTGTATAGTCCTGTTTCTTCCATAGCCAGGACTCATGGGTCCCAGAATCAAGGGGTGGAAATGGGAGTGGCACCACTCACTATCACCCCTAGTGAACCACTAGGAAAATTTTTGCTTCCTGTCCCAGAAATCTTAAGCTCTGCTGGCCTATAGGTCTTAGTTCCTAAAGGAGGAGTGCTCCTACCAGGAGACATGACAAGGATTCCATTGAACTAGAAGTTAAGACTGCCACCTGGTCACTTTGGGCTTCTCATGCCACTGAATCAACAGGCACAAAAGAGGATTACTGCTCTGTCTGGTGTGATTGATCTTGGCTATCAAGTGGAAATAGTGCAAATACACAATGCAGATAAAGAAAGGTTTTTCTTGGAAAATGGAAGATCCCCTATGGTGTTTCTTAGTACTACCATGTCCTGTGATTAAAGCCAATAGAAAAGTGCAACAACTCAATCCAGGTAGGACTACCAATGATCCAGCAATTTCAGGAATGAAAATTTGGGTCACCCCACCTGCCAAAGAACCATAGCCAGCTGAAGTGCTTGCTGATGGTAAAGGGATAATGGAATAGGTAATAGAGGAAGGTAGTGATAAATATGAACTATGACCAGGTGACAAGTTACACAACTGAGGTCCCTGATTGTATGAATATTATCTTCCTATTTTGTTATGAGTATGTTTGCATATATATATATGAAAGCAAATATCTTGTTTTCCCCTTATCATATAACATAAGTTGTATTGCTCATGTTATAGTATTTAAGTCATACAATATGTAGCTTAAGAGTAAATGTTACCAAAGGACTTACAACCTATTCTGGGGAGATGTACTGCATTTCATATAACTGCAGTTGTACACAAGACAGTTAAGTATTTCTAGGTAAGACATGTCTGTTATTGTGTTCTATTTGGAAATTATGTTTTTTTTTCTTCAAGGTGATGTGTATAGCTGCCAAGGTGACAAAGGTTGGACTCTGATGGTTAGGTTCTTGTGTCAACTTTGCCAAGTGATGATGTTCAGTTGCCTGGTCAGGCAAGCACTAGCCTGATCATTGTACAAGGCTATTTTTGTGGCTGGTTGATAAGCCATAAAGCTGGTGTATTAAATCATGAGTCAGTGGATTGCAGTTCTCCCACCAATGAGATAATCCAATCAGTTGAAGGCTTTTAAGGAAGAAGAGAGACTTTTTCACTGCTTCTTCAGCCAATGGGCCTCTTGTGGAGTTCATCCAGATCCTTCCTCGGAACTGCAAGCTTCACAGTCTTCCCTATGGTATTTGGAATCTTCCTTTCCCATAGTTGCATGAGAAACCTTTATAAATCTCATATTTACAGATATCTCCAGTTGGTTCTGTTTCTCTGGAGAACCTTGACTTACACATATGGTTTCCAAATATTTTCTCACATTGAATTGGCTGCCTCTTCACCTTTTTGACAAAGTTATTTGAGGCACAGAGACATTAGATTTTCAGGAGTTTCCATTTATCTATTTTTTCTTTCATTGCTTGTGCTTTGGATGTAAGGTCTAAAAAGCTATCTCCTATTACTAGACTTGAAGATGTTTCCCCATATTTTCTTCTAGGAATTTTATGGTACTGGTTCATATATTTAGATCTTTGATCTATTTTGAGTTAATTTTTGTATAAGGAGAGAGGTATGTGTCCTCTTACATTCCTTTTGCTATGGATATCCAGTTTTCCCAGCCCCATTTATTGAAGAGATTATTCTGTTCTGGTGCAGTGGATTTGGGTGTCTTGTTGAAATTCAATTAAACGTAGATCTGAGGGTCTATTTCCAAACTCTCGATTCAATTCCATTGATCAATATTTCTATTTTTTGTGCCAGTACCATACTACTTTGGCCACTATGACTTTATAATAAGCTTTAAAATCAGGAAGCATAGGTCTTACTACTTCACTTCTTTATAGGATGTTTTCAGCAGTTTGAGACCTTTTTCCATTTGAAATAAATTTGATGAGTATCTTTTCCAACTCTGCAAAGTAAGTTGTTAGAATTATGATTGGTATTGCATTAAATCTGTAGATTAATTCAGGTTGAATTGATATCTTCACAACCTTTAGCCTTCCTTTCCATGAACATGAAATCTCTTTCAACATATTTAGGTCTTCTTCTATTTCATAGTTTTGGAGTTTTCTGTATAGAGGTCCGTTTACATCCTCGGTTAAGTTTATTCCTAGATATTAGATTCTTTTAGTTACTATTGTGAATGGATTATGTTTCTTAATTGCTAAGTAAATAGAAAAAATATGCAATTTTGTGCATTAATCTTATATCCTGCCACTTAGCTGAATTTATTTATTAGCTCATGTGCCAGTTTGAAATGGTTGTTTACCCCAAGAAAAGCCATTTCCGAATCCTGACTCAATATTGTTGCATGGTACTTTTTTTTTTTTTTGCTGTTGTTGTTCTTTGTTGTGTGGTACTTTTTAAAGTTGTTTCCATGGTCATGTGACCTACCCGGTTTTGGGTTGGAACTACTGATTTGGTGGTTTCCTTGGAGATATGTCTCCACCCATTCAAGTTGGGTCACTTATTGGAGTCCTTTAAGAGGGAATCATTTTGGAAAAAACTGAGAACAACACAGACAGAGACTTTGGAGATGCAGAAAGGTAACGCCCCTGTGGAAGTTACTTCATACGAGAAGCCAAAGGACTAGCAGACACCAACCACATGCCTTCCCAGACTGGCCTTTCTTGAGTCAAGATATCTTCTGCTGTACGCCTTAGTTTGGACATTTTTATGGCCTTAGAACTGTAAAGTTGTAACTTAATATATTCTGTTTACAAAAGTCAACTGATTTGTGGTATATTGCATTTCTGGCAGCATTAAGAAACGAAAACAGCTCAAGTAGTTTTGTCTTGGATTTCTCATGATTTTCCAAATAAGGATCATGTCATCTGCAAATAATGAAAGTTTTACCACTCCTTTCCCAATTTGGATAATGTTTATTTTATATTTTTTGCTGAATTGCTGTAGCTAGAACT
This sequence comes from Tamandua tetradactyla, assembly GCF_023851605.1. NCBI lineage: Eukaryota > Metazoa > Chordata > Mammalia > Pilosa > Myrmecophagidae > Tamandua > Tamandua tetradactyla. The sequence goes on along the minus strand of NC_135328.1, from coordinate 13,276,152 downwards.
TCAAGCACAATGTTGAACAGTAGTGGTGACAGTGGGCATCTTTGTCTCACTCCCAAACTTAGAAGGAAGGCTTGGAGTCTCACTGTTGAGTATGATGCTGGCTGCAGATTTTCATATATGACCTTTATTACTTTGAAGAAATTTTCTTCAATTCATACCTTTTAAAGTGTTTTTATTTGAAAAGGAAGCTGAATTTTGTTGCTTTTTCAGCTTCAATCGAGATGATCATGGGATTTTTTTCTCTTGATTTGTGAATGTATTGTATTACATTAATTGATTTTTTTATGTTGACCACCCTTGCATGCCTGGAATAAACCTCACTTCGTCATGGTGTATAATTTTTTAATATGCCTTTGGATTAAATTTGCAAACATTTTGTGGAGAATTTTTGCATCTATTTTCGTTAGGCAGATTGGCTTGTAGTTTTCCTTTCTTGTAGTGTCTTGTCTGGCTTTAATATTAGAATGATGTTAGTTTCATTAAATGAGTTAAGCAGCATTCCTTTGTCTTCAGTTTTTGGAAGGGTTTAAACATGAATGATGTTAGTTCTCTTTGGAATGTTTGGTAAAATTCCCCTGTGAAGCCATCTGGCCCTGGGCTTTTCTTTGTAGGAAGGTTTTTGGTGACTGAATGAGTCTCTTTACTTGTGATTGGTTTGTTGAGGTCTTCTTTTTCTTCTTGAATCAGTATTGGTTACTCATGTGTTTCTAGGAAATTATCCATTTCCTCTAAGTTGTCTAGTATGTTGGCATAGAGTTGTTCATAATATCCTCTTATGATTTTTGTAAACAGCATATAGATGGACCATACTTTTTAATCCATTCTGCCAATCTGTATCTGTGGTAGTTAGGTTCAGGTGTCAACTTGGCAGGTGATGGTGCTTAGTTCTGTTGCTGTGGCCTTGAATCATTAGCATGTGAAATTCACTATGGCTGATTACCTCTGCAGTTGGCTAAGGGGAGTGCCTTCCGCAATGAGTGATGTTTAATTTAATTAGCTGGAGGTGTAAAAGAGAGAGGTCATAAGAGAGCTCAATGCAGCATAGCCCAAACAGCTCAGCATACCTCATCTCAGCACTCACAGCTCAGCCCAGACATTTTGAGATACAGAAAGGAATCACCCTGGGGAAGATTGTTGGAGCCCAGAAGTCAAGAGAGAGGTCCAGCAGATGTCACCATATGCCTTTCCTCTGAAGAACTATAATTTTTTAATTAAATAAATCCTCTTTAATTAAAAGCTGATCAATTTCTGGTGTATTGCATTCTGGCAGCTTTGGCAAACTAGAACCATGCCTTTTAATGCAGGGAGTTAAATTCATTCACATTCAAAATTATTACTTCAAAGGCAGTTCTTGAATCTGCCATCTTATCCTTTGGTTTTTATTTGTCAGACCTATTTTTCCCTCTCTCTATTTATATCCTTTCACGTACCCTTACTAATATTCTTCAATTATGTGTGTTTCTCCAGACATCTCTCTCCTATCTTTCCTTTCAGCTGACAGAACTTCCGTTAGCATTTCTTGCAGAGCAGGTCTCTTGTTGACACATTCTCTCAGCATTTGTTTATGTAGATTTTGATCTCTCCCTCACTTTGAAGGATAGCTTTGCTAGATAAAGAATTCTTGGCTGAAAATTTTTCTCTTTCAGAATCTTAAATATGTCATACCATTGACTTCTCACTCCCACAGTGGTTGTTGAGTAGTCAGTATTTAGTCTCATGCGGCATCACTTGTATGTGGTGAATGGCTTTTCTCTTATTGCTTTCAGGATTTTCTCCTTTTCTTCAGCATTTGAAAATCTGATTAGTATGATTAGTCTTGGAATAGGTCTGTTTGAATTTATTCTTTGTGGAGTTCATTGGGCTTCTTTGATTTGCATATTTATGACTTTTATAAGGATGGGAAGTTTTCCCCAATTATTCCATCAAATATTTTTCCTCGACCTTCACTCTTTTCTTTCTGAAGCACAAATTGTTCTTATATATGTGCACTTTATGTTGTCATCATTTTCCTGAGATACAATTCAAAATTTTCCATCCTTCTCACCATATGTTCTTTTGTGCATTTGCATTCAATTGCCATGTCCTCTAGTTCATTTTTCTTTCTTCTGCTTCTTCAAATCCCCTGTTGTTTGTCTCAGTACATTTTTTTTTCATGGATGGGCACCAGGAATTGAACCGGGGTCTTTGGCATGGCAGGTGACAACTCTGGCTGCTGAGCCACTGTGGCCCACCCTCTAGTACATTTTTAATTTTATCTACAGTATCTTTCATTTACATAAGGTCTGCTAGTTTTCCATTTACTCTTTCAATTCTTTTATACTTATAGGGCCTTCTTGATAGCCTTTATGAAGTTATTTATGAGCTCTGTATGTACTTCTTTTGCATAGTTTTTCCAAAATCTGTGTCTCCTTCGGTGCTTTTTTTTTTTTTTTTTTTTTTTTTGGCATGGGCAGGCACCGGGAATTGAACATGGGTTTCCTGCACAGCAGGTGAGAATGCTACCTACTGAGTCACCGTGGCCCACCCTCCTTCACCTTTTTAATTTGGTTATTTCACTTGGCCATCTCTTCTTGCATCTTTATGTACCTTGTCATTTTTTGCTGATGTCTAGGCATTTGATTATTTCAATAAAATTATTTTGAAAACTGATTTCTCTCACTCATCTAAGATTTTATATTTGCTCGTGTTTGCACTAAAGGTTAGAAAAGCTGTCTGCCAGGGTGCAGTTTTCGTGTCTTCCCAGTACATGATGCTCCTGGGCCACATCTTCCCTACAACCCTATCTCTGTCCAGCCAAGGCAGAATGCCGTGCTGGGCCCACACCAGGCTGCAATAAAGCCAAGTCCACCGCTGTTTATGTGTGCTGGCAGCCACCAACTCCGGGGGCAGGGAGTGGGCACTGAACACCCTGAGCAAGACCTACCCACTGGCCCTTTGTGTCTGGTGCTTCCCAGGCCCCTGCAGGAAAAGGCCTCAGATTGTGGGACTGAGAATTTCCACTCCAGCAGCCAACAACCAACCCAGGAGTGATCTGCGTTTTGCTGTCTAGTGAGACCTGGGTTTGTATTAGGGCACTACTTTGACAGGTGGGTTGTTTGTGTTTCCCAGCCAAAACAGGGCTGAGTACTTGTACAGCTCTGACTGCACCTAGGATAGGGGCTGGAAATGCTTTGGTAAACCCTGTCTTTATGGCCTGCCCAGCAGATGGCGCTGTTCGGCATTTTACTCATCATCAGAAGCTGATTCGTTCCAAGCCCCAGGTGCTACTGATCGCTTTTTAACAGCTATTTAACTTCTCAGGTTCCAGCAGCTGGGCCCACATGCCAAGTCTCCTCCCCTCTGTGAGCCTCTGCCTCTGCAGGCCGGAAGGTGCCCAGCGCCCACTAGGTGCCCAATGTGGGCACCCTGGACGGGGCAGCTGGGGGAGGGGACCTGGTCAAACACTGGGTATCCGCTGCCACCTGGACCGCTTCCACTGCCAAGCATGCCTCTCCCGAAGCCTCGCAGGAAACATCCACTAGATATTTTAACCTAGTAATTATCAATTTTCTTTAACCAAAGAGCACCAGGAACACGTGGTTGAACAATTTCTCACTGCACTGAGGAAGAACATACACTATGGGAAAATATATAGTTTCTAAGAGAGTTTTAGACAGCCTATTAAAGGATTTAGACTTTGTTGGGATACCTAGGGAGAGGATATAAGGAAATGAAGATTTCTATTTAATTGAATTTTGTTAGCAAGCACGAATATTTCTATGACTGGGTATTAATAAGTTTTATCTATCATTAGGGCAGCTGAAAGTGGGAATAAAGCTCCAGCTGGTAAAGTAATAGGAGTTTCTCATTTAATGAAAGGAGGATTTCTGGTGTTTTGTACGTTGCACTGTGACCTTGTCTGAAGACTGCTGGTCTGCCCCCTGTTTTTATCATGAGCAGTTAGAAAAGACCAACAGCGAAGATGTTGATTCTAGGGCTCACTGCTTTTCCAAGCTGACACTCTAGCCCTAATGTGGCTTTAAAAATTATTTATTATTTACCCCTATTCTTCCTATGTGCTTGTATGGTGGCCACATCTTTCTCCCACCCTCTGCCAAAAATGAAACTGTTCATTTGTCCCAGCTCCTTCTTGAAAGGTTGTCTCTCTCTCCTTATTATTGCTGTTTCTGGCCTGTTTCCCACTTCATTTTTTCTGATGGGCTCATGGAAAGTGATGATTTTTTAGATAAATGGCTTTTTTAAATTGTTAAGTTTGAGGGAAAGTTCTTTTCAGATTCCTATGTCCTAAGCAGCAGTGGAAGTTGTATATTTCCTTTAAAATCTTATTCACTATGACATTTTCAAATGTCTTCTGTCAGGATAATTCCAAACTTACCAGAATAAGATCTGAGTTTCTTATTCTTCACTTTGAAAACATAATGGAACTTCAGAATGACTGTTGGTATAATTGATCAAATTAATTTACTTTTAAAATCCCCTCTCCCCACCACCTTTGCATCCTGAACTTCCACACCACCTGCCATCCCTCCCCCTCCTCCTATTCCCTCCTCCCCTTTCTTCCTCTCCCTCCTCTTCCTCCTCCTCTTCTCTTTGTCTTCCACTTCTTCCTCTACCATGACCATATCTTCTTCTTCTTCTTCCTCTCCTCCTCCTTCTTCTAATGTATCTTCAATATATTGATCATCAAGACTCAAAAACTGAAAATTCTACATGTGTCATCCAGCTGAATGTTTTTTCAAATGCAATGTAACATGTTCTTCCAATGTTTCTTACGTATTTTCTTTTCCTCTCATTTCTATGACGAAGTGTAGAATTTACTACATCATATGATGTTTTCTAGAGGCCTGATGATGCAGTGAGCAAAGTAGAAAAATCAATCCATTATTTCATTCTATATAGTAATATGCTTAAAATCAGGGTTTCAATAGCCAGGAAGTTTAGACTTGAATTCTGGTATGTCTCTTAAGAGCTATTTCGACTTGAGCACATTCCCTACAGTTTATACCCTTCTGTTCCTTCAACTGTGATTATGATTTAGTATATGACTTAGAGTTGTTATGAGGATAAACAATTTAGTATATGTAATGCACTTATATAATATGCATTAAATGTGCAGCAGTGTATTAATGCTTATAGTTGTTACGATTACTTATTTCTTGCATCAATGTTCAATCAAAGTATATTTTCTGAGTAAACTATTTCTTCCAGTTATTATATTAAACCTTGGAGAAACAACCATTTAGACGATCAGACACATTGTCTTTATGCAATGTATAGGTCACTGCAGTGGTAAAGTTCAATAGGAATTAAGTATTCACAACCATAAATATTATAATTACTGTGCTAAATGATGTAAAAGAGAGGTTCCATGAGGACAGGGAAATTAAGGAATTCATACTTGAGAGAAAGATAATTAGCTCAGATGTGAGCATTGAAACATTAACTTGAGAGTTGAATATACCATTGTTCCATGTTGAATTTTCAGAGAAAATCATTGGAGAGTGCTGGTTCCCTTGACCTGAATTCTACTTTAAGCATAAAAAGGAGAATTTCAAGCATGTGAGCCTGATATCTATTTTTGTATTATTTGTTGAGTGAATTATTGGCCAAGTATTTTTAGGCATAAATGAGTGTATCCTTGCCCTTAATACTCATCTCTTTTCTTTCCCACTGTGCTGGTTTGAAACTGTTGTGTACCCCAGAAAAACCATTTTCCTTAATCCTCATTGCATATTGTTGAGTGGATGTTTTTTATTAAGCTGTTTCAATGGAGGTTGTGATGTACTTTACAGAGAAGACCTAGAATGCTTTGAAGATACTGTTGGTAGAAAAGTGGACTCTAAAGATATCTCCAATGAGGCTTTAGATAGAAGTGAGTAATATACCATTGCAAACTGGAAGTAAGTTGACCCTTATTTTAAAAAGGCAGACAATCTGGCAAAATTGACTACTAGTTTTGGATGGAAGGCAGAGTTCAAAAGCCACAAGCTGGGATACTTAACTGAAGAGATTTTTTGAAATTAAATTTTGAGTGTGTCCTGGTTTCTCCTTGCAGCTTATAGTGAAATGTTACAGGAAAGAAATAGTCTGAGAACTGAACTCTTGGGTACAAAGAAACTAGAAATTGATGGTCTGGAAAATTCTGGTCTTCCAGAAAGGGAGACCACAAAGAATAGTGCCCCACATGAGAATTTAACCAAACATGGAACCAGTGAGCCATTTCAGAAAAAGCCAAGATTGGAGATAGAATTGTCCAGGAAGTATTTATGGAAAGTCTTATGGTCTGATGGTTATGAACCCTGCATACTACATAGAAAACCAAAAAGAGTGTTGTGGGGTCTGTATAAATGTAACCATTGAAAGGGACAGAAAAGGAATGAATTGAAAGAAAAATTACTTCAAAGGTAGAACAACGGAAGTTAAGGTCTGAAGCCAAGAAAACTGGGGCCTGGAGAGTGGACCTGGCCAGGTACTTGGAGAGGGTGAGCTTGCCTTGAAGACAGAGTTGAGCCTTCCACCTAGATGTTCTGGAAGAGTTATGGTGCTCCAGGCCATGGAGAAGGTGGAGCAAATTCCTTGGAGATTGGGGGGAGCATGATTGACATTCTCTTATTCTGGAGGGATTGAGTGTGTACCCCAGAGTTGGAAGATACCCCAGGTGCTGCCCTGATGCTTTGAGAGGGGTTAGCCAAGAAAAAGGTGGCCTCCCCAATGTTCCCAAGGTTGCATTTGGTGAAAATAGGGCTGCTGCATAAGCCCCAGAAAGGGTGGGACTGCCACTTTATCAAGCCCTGAGGATAAATGACTCTCAGACTTTGAAATCTAGTGGTGTTTGCCCTGCAGGGTTTTGGAGCTGTTTGGGACCTTGATTCTTTTTTCCTTCCAATCTTCCCCTATAGCAAGGGGATAGTTTGTCCTATGACTGTCTTTCCTTTATATGTTAGCAGCAGGTAACCTATTCTGAGTTTTACAGGTCCAGAGCCAGAGGAGAATTTTGCCCAAGGACAGACCATTCTTGTAGCTGACTTGGATAAGCTTTTTTTTTTTTTTTTTTTTTTAACTGTTTCTGACTTGCTATTGTATTTGTATTGTTGCTGAAATTTTTTAGGGCTTTGTGATATTGTAATGAATGAAAGTATTCAGTGTATGGAAAGAACACAACTTTTGGGGGTCCAGAGGGTGGAATGTGCTGGTTTGAAACTGTTATGTTCCCCAGAAAAGCTAGGTTCTTTAATCCTCATTCAAAATTGTTGAGTGGGATCTGTTATTATTAAGTTCTTTCCGTGGAGATGTGACCCACCCAATTGTGGGCAGGACCTTTTGATTAGGCTGTTTCCATGGATATGTGTCTCTACCCATTCAAGGTGGGACTGCTTACCAGAGTCCTTTAAGAGAGAGACATTTTGGAAAAAGCTTCATAGTGCACACAGCCAAAGACCTTTGTAGATACAAAGGGGAAAACACCTCCATGGAATCCTTAAGAAACAAGAAACCAGAAGAGAATGTTAGCAAATGTTGCCATGTGACTTTCCAGCAGACAGAAGTGTTCTGGATGGCATCAGCTTTTCTTAAATGAATGTAACCTCTTGTTGGTGCCTTAATTTGGACATTTCTATGGCCTTAAAACTTTAAACTTGCAACTTATTAAGTTAAAAGCCATTCCATTTCTGCATTCTGTCAGCTTTAGCAAACTAAAACACCCACAGAAAGATTATTTTTGATGATTTGAAAGAAACTGATGAACCAGGGATCAACTTATTTGAAAATTTATCATAACAAGTTGAAACACTTATTTGAATGGTAGATACCTTAAAAATGATCCTGGTATGACGAAAATATTTTAATTATTGCAAAAAATGGATATTTAGAAATACTTGTGAAGCAGTTTTGTTCTTTATCCCAGAAAATAATTTCAAAAGTTCATAACCAGCTAAATTTTAATATGATGTGGCTTCAAGTAGCTGAATTTCTTTATAAGAGAGCATGTGATCCAAATTATAGTTGATGTTATCTTTCTGAGACTCTATTTATCGTTGTTAGAGGAATTTTTGGTATATATTTAATCATAACTTGCTATCATATATGTGGTTGTCCAATCGAATTTTATGAATTATCTTTTCATAAGTGGTTAGAAACTGAGGGTCTGAAAATTATTGGATTGGATCTCAACTTCTTACTTCAGAATTAAATATTTGATTAGTTCGTTCTCATGGGATTGATCTGCTGGAGTAATAGGACAAGTGTCTCTGCTGGGAAAACAGCAATTTTTTTCTAAAGTAAATAAATTTCTACTATTGATGCCCCTTCAAGTAATCAAGTCATAGAAGAAAAATAAACAAAGCAGAATAAATGAGGCCTAAATAAACATCCTTTTTTTCCCCCAGAGCCTTAACTATACACACTGTAAATATTACCATGTCATGCCAATGTATTTTTAGGAGATTCAGAATGGATCTAATACATTTCTGTGTCTGGACACTGGAAAGGAAATAGTGGAACAAAAATCTACAGTGTTGATTCAAACATTGCAAAGGGCGTCTCCATCTTCATTGGATGAATCTGAGAGTGTGAGTGCACATGGAGTAACACTAGGGGGAGTCCGTCATAGGATTCAGGAAGAATAGTTCACTCCCTAATGAAAGCTTAAGACTTACTATAAATAATGCGAGGTTATATCAGGTCATAGAATCCTGAGGACACAGCCTCTAATTATAGTTAATGAAAATCAAATTACAGAAAAACTAATATTATCAATATGTTTATCAATGAATATTCAAAATGGGTTAATTTGAACATAGTCACAAAGACGTAAGACTGACACAATTATCTACACTGATAAAAATGCTGCATTGGAGGGCTGATTAATGCTGTATTTGGAAATATTCTCAGATATGTAAACAGTATTACCTAAAAACAGAACATTTTCTCCCCTAGTTTCTGACCATAGAGATATGGAATTACCCTCAAGATTCTTTTAAGTTTTATTCAATTCTAAAAATGTACTTTACTTATTAATCCATATCTCCAAGCAATTTTTCATTGTCTCTTTAATATCTTTGTTCCTCAAACTTCAGATGACAGTATTCAACATGGGATTCACAATAATATAAAATAGGGGCACTATCATATCATGGTCCAAAGCATAGCTGAAATTTGGTCTTATATCCATGAAGAGGACTGTCCCACAATAAACTGACACTCCAGTTAGGTTGAAACCACAAGCAGAAAAGTCTCTTCACCTCCTTTTGGCAGCATGAATCTTCAGAATGGCCAATAGAAATTATTAAAAAATGGGAGTCTTTCAGCTCAATGTTGTCAGTGACAACCATCAATATAAAAATGGTGACTTCAGTCACATACTTCAATGGAATGTTATATGGATCCAAATCTGATAACAACCTTGGCATTCTAATATACATTTAGAGGTGAGGCAATAGCCTATAAAAGCCCACCTGAGTAGGCTTCAAGGAAGATGGTGGACCAGTGTGGAGTGAGTTCATTCTTGCCTGAAACAGGATAGAAGATGGGGAGAGAATGTTAAGGACTTCAGGTCCCAGGGTGACTTCAGGTTGGGTCTCCTGTGTGGTAGTCAGCCATTCTGCCACTGGAGTACCTGTCCACCCTGGCCTACCTTATAACAGACCCTTAGGTTGAATGTATCCCATACATGAGATCCAGACCTTGATTTGGCAGAGAATAACTGACAAAGTGTAAATGGAAACATTCACCAAAAACTAAGTCAATACAAAACTTTAGAAGAGTGAAGGTAACCAGTTTTTATAATAACTATATCAAGATAAACAAATGCCCAGAACACAACAGAAAATCACAGAGCACATGAAGATCCAAGCAGAAATAGCCCAGCCAAACAACTAAATCAAAATTCCAGAGGGGACACAGAATATGGAAAAACTACTCAAAGGTATTTCTAAAGAAATAAAGGATATCAGAAAGACTCTAGAAAAGCAGAAAGAAGAATTTAGGAGGTTAAATAGAAAAATGGTAGATCTCACAGAAATGAAAGATGCAGTAGACAAATTAAAAAATATACTGGAGATACATGATAGCAGATTCAAAGAAGCAGATGGAAGAATAAGTGAACTAGAAGGTAAAACATTAGAAACTAGAGTGCACAAAAGAATAAACAGCAAGAAAGATGGAAAGAAATGCAACTGGATCTTAGGGAAATGATGGACAACAAGAAGTGCAAAAATATAAGAATTATTGGTGTCCCAGAAGGAGAAGTCATGTAAAATGAGCAAATAACAACAAAACCCTGACAATTCACAGTTTTATTTTACAGTTAATTTTCTGTTAAATATTCTACTTTCTTTCATATTATATCATAGTAAAATTCACAAAGATGAATGAATATTGGTATATATGTATTTTTTCTTTTGTGTACTCTATGGTGGGGGTCACGTTTCATTTTTTTTCCATATGAGTATCCCCTTTGTTCTAGTTTGCTAGCTGCCAGAATGCAGCACACCAGAGACAGATTGGCTTTTAATAAAAGGGGGTTTATTTCATTAGCTCTTCAGAGGAAAGGCAGCTAACTTTCAACTGAGGTTCTTTCTTATGTGAGAAGGCACAGGGTGATCTCTGCTGGCCTTCTCTCCAGGCCTCTGGATTCCAACAGCTTTCCCCAGGGTGATTCCTTTATGCATCTCCAAAGGCCTGGGCTGAGCTGTGAGTACTGAGATGAGGTATGCTGAGCTGTTTGGGCTGTACTATGTTAAGCTCTCTCATTTAAGTACCAGCCAATTAAATCAAACATCATTCATTGCAGCAGGCATGCCTCCTAATCAACTGAAGATGTAATCGGCAACAGATGAGGTTCACACCCCATTGGCTCATGTCCACAGCAATAGATTTAGGCACCTTCACCTGGCCAAGTTGACAACTGAATCTAACTACCACAACTAGCAATATAATGAAATTGGAAATTGTGAAAATACTCTAATAGAGAGAATAAAATTTAATAGTAAATATTTTTAACTAAAAGGAAGCCAGGAGAGAGAGAAGGATCAGAAATCCAAAACTGGGTGGCATAAGTTGGAAGTAGCACATCAATAATTATTTTAATGCAAATAGAATAGACACTTCTATTAAAAGGTAGATTAATTGACTCAATTATAAAGTAAGACCCAGCTATATAATCACTATTAAAATAGATGAAAACTAAGAGGATGTAAAAACATATACATTGTAAATAAGGTAGGAATCAAGCAACTTCCTCAATATAATAAAGGCTTATATGAAAAACCCATAGCCAGCATCATATTCAATGGTGAAATTTTTTCCCTTAAGATAGGGAATGAGACAAGGATGCCCTATGTCACCACTATTATTCAACATTGTACTTGAAGTTCTAGCTAGAGTAATCAGGCAGGACAAAGAAATAACAAATGCATCCAAATTGAAAAGAAAGAAGTAAAACTTTCATTATTTGTAGATGACATGAGAAATCTGAAGTTACTTGAGCTAATAAATTCAGCAAGTTGGTAGGTTATAAAATTAATGTGCAAAAATCAGTAATGTTTCCATACACAAGCAATGACCTAACTTAGGAGTCAATTAAGAAAAACATTCCATTCAAAACAGAAACTAAAAGAATCAAGTATTTGAGAATGAACTTAAGTAGGACTTGTATACAGATAACTACATAACATTGTTAAAAGAAATCGAAGAAAGTTCTAAATAGGTGGAAAGACATTCCATGCTGATGGATAAGAAGATTAAATGTAGATAAGATGTCAATTTTACCCCAATTGAACTACTGATCCAATACAGAACCAATCAAAATTTCAACAGTCTACTTTGAAAACTTGGAAAAGCTGGTCACCAAATTCTTCTGAAAGGGAAAGAGACTCCAAATAGCTAAAAGCATCTAAAAAGAATAACAAAATGGGGGGATTGACCCTCCCCAATTTTGAAACTTATTATAAAATCACAGTGGTCCAAACAGCATGGTACTGGCACAAAGATAGAAGTATTGACCAATGGAATAAAATCAAGAGCACAGAAATAGATGATCAAAAATATGGTAAACTGATCTTTGGCATGGCCTCCAAATCCACTGAACTGGAACAAAATAGTCTTTTCAATAAATAGGCATGTGGGAACAGGAGATCAATAGCCAGAAGAATGAAAGAGAGCCCTTACACACTATACAAAAATTAAGTCAAGTAGGATCAAACACCTAAATAAAAGAACTAGTACCATAAAGATTCTGGAAGAAAATGGAGGGAAACATCTTCAAGATCTAGTAATAGGAGGTAGGTTCCTAAACTTTACATGCAAAGCACAAGCAACAAAAGAAAAAGTGGATAAATGGGGACTCCTCAAAATCAACTGCTTTTGTGTCCCAAAATACTTTGCTAAAAGGGTAAAGAGGTAGCCAATCAAGGGGAGAAAATATTTGAAAACCATACATTGGATAAAGGTTTGATATCCTGTATACCTAAAGAAACCATACAACACAAACACAAAAGAACACACAACCCAATTATAAATGGGCTAATGATATGAATAGACATTTTTCTGAAGAGCAAGTATAGATGGCTAAAAAGCACATGAAGCATGTACATTCTCATTAGCTGTAAGGGAAATGCAGATCAAGACTGCTATGAGATACCACCTCACACTTATAAGATTGGCTGCTATTAAACAAACTGGAAACTAAAAAGTTTGGAGATCATGTGGAAAATTTGGGACACTACGAACTGCTGATGGGAATGTATAATGGTACAGCTGCTATGGAAGACAGTCTGTCAGTTCCTCAGAAAACTAATTATTGAGTTGCCCTATGCCCCAGCATTACACTTCTTGGTATATACTCCTAAGAGCTGAGATCAGTGACACAAACAGACATTTGCACACTGATGTTCATAGTAGCATTATTCACAATTGCCAAAAGATGGAAACAACTCAAGTGCTCATCAATAGATGAGTGGATTAACAGAATGTTGAATATACATACAAAGAATGTTGTGCAGCAGTAAGATGAAATTATATCCTGAAGCACATGACAAGATGGATGAGCCTTGGGGAAATAATGCTGAGTGGAATAAGACAGCACAAAAGGATAGATACTGTATGATTCCACTTTTATGACCATAGTAAATGTAAAGTCAGAGGTTTATAATACAGAATATGTTTTTCTTTTCTTTTCTTTTTTGCATGGGCAGGCACCAGGAATTGAACCCATATCTTCAGCATGACAGATGAGAACTCTGCCCACTAAGCCACCATGGCCCACCCTGTAATGTGTCTTAAAGTCAGGTAGTGTGAGACCTCTCACTTAATTTTTCTTTCTCAAGATATTTTCAGCTATTTGGAGCACACCTGCTCTTCCAAATAAATTTGGTTATTTGTTTTTCTAGTTCTACAAAGTAAGTTGATATTTTAATTGGTGTTGCATTGAATCTATAAATCAATTTGGGTAGAAATGACATCTTAACTATATTTAGTTCCAGTTCATGAATGTGGTATGCCTTTTTATTTATTAAGGTCCCCTGTGATGTCTTTTAGTAATTTCTTGTAGTTTTCTGCATATAGGTCTTTTGTATGGTTAGTTAAAATTTATTCCTAAATATTTGATTCTTTTAATTGCTATTTTAAATGGATTTTTTTTCTTGATTTTCTCATCAGCTTGCTCATCACTAGTATGTAGAAACATTAATAATTTGGGGGCATTGATCTTGTACCCTGCCACTTTGCTGTACTCATTTATTAGCTCTAGAAGCTTTGCTGTAGACTTTTTGGGATTTTTGACATAGAGTGTCATGTCATCTGGAACAGTGAGAGTTTTACTTCTTCCTTTCCAATTTGGGTGACTTTTATTTCTTTTCCTTGTCTAATTGCTCTGGCTAAAACTTCTAGCACAATGTTGAATAACAATGGTGACAGCTGGGGATCTTGTCTTCTTCCTGAACTTAGAGAGAAAGCTTTCAGTTTTTCCCCATTGAGAATGATGTCAGCTGTGGAGTTTTCATGTATTTCCTTTATCATTTTAAGGGCATTCCCTTCTATACTTATTGTTTGAAGTGTTTTCATCAAGAAAGTATGTTGAATTTTGTCAAGTGCCTTTTCTGCATCAATCAAGAGCATGTGGTTTTTCTACTTTGATTTGTTCAAAGGATGTATTACACTAATTATTTTCTTTTGTTGAACCAGCCTTGCATACATTGAATAAATTCCACTTGACCATGGTGCATAATTCTTTTAATGTGCTGTTGTATTCTATTTGCAAGTATTTTATTGAGGATTTTTGAATATAGATGCAAGTTTTCTTTCCTTGTGGGATTTTTGTCTGGCTTTGGGATTAAGGTGATGTTGGCTTCATAGAATGAGTTAGGTAGCTTTCCCTCCTCTTCAATTTTTGAAGAGTTTGAGCAGGACTGTCACTAAATCTTTCTTGAATGCTTGGAAGAATTCACACGCGAAATCATCTGATCCTGGACTTTTCTTTGGAAGCTTCTTGATGACTGATTCAATCACTTTACTTATGATTGGTTTGTTGAGGTCAACTATTTACTCTCAAGTCAGTGTTGGTTTTTCATGCCTTTCTAGGAAGTTGTCCATTTCATCTACATTGTCTAGTTTACTAGCATACAGTTTTTCATAGTATTCTCTCATAACCTTCTTTATTTCTATGAGATTAATGGTTATGTCTCCTCTTCCATTTCTGATTTTATTTATTTGCATCCTCTCTCTCTTTTAATTTTGTCATCCTAGTTAAGGCTCCACCAATTTTATTGACTTCCTCAAAGAATTAACTTCTGGTTTTAATTTTCTCTATTGTTTTCATATTTTCAATTTCATTTATTTCTGCTCTAAGCTTCAGTATTTCTTTTGTTTTGTTTGCTTTCAGGTTAGTTTGCTGTTCTTTCTCTAGTTCCTCCAAGTAAATTGTTAATTCCTCCATTTTTGCTCTTTTTTTCTTTTTTCATATATGCATTTCAGGCAATAAATTCCCCTCTTAGCACTGCCTTTGCTGCATCCCTGAAATTTTGATATGTTGTGTTTTCATTTCATTTGCTTTGAAATATTTACTGATTTCTCTTGTAATTTCTTCCTTGACCCACTGGTTGTTTAAGAATGTGCTGCTAGCATCCATATATTTGTGAATTTTCTGACTCTCTGCCTATTGTTGATTTTCAACTTCATTCAATTATGATCTGTGTAAGTGTTTTGCATATTTCAATCTTTTTAAATTTTTGAGACTTGCTTTGTGACTCAGCATTTCATCTATCTTTGAGAATGGCCCATGAACAATTGAGAAAAAATGTGCATCACTCTAAAAAGAAAAATGAAAGGAAAAAAACCCTCATACTTTCCATACCCCTTACCCCTGGAACACAGCTCAATAGTTTCAGGTGCTTCCTTCCAGCCACTTCAATATACTGTAAAAAGGGATATCTATATAATGTATAAGAATAACCTCCAGGATAACCTCTCAACTCTCTTTGAAATATATCAGCCACTGAAGCTTTATTTTGTCTCATTTCTCTCTTCTTCCTTTTTGGTCAAGATGACTTTCTCAATCCCATGTTGCTGGGTCCCAGTGAGTTCTAGGAGTTCTGTACTACATTGCCAGGGATATTTACGCACCTGAGAGTCATGTCCTGTGTGTGGCAGGAGGGCAGCATGGTCACCTGTTGACTTGACTTAGAGAAATAGATAAATTTATTTAAACGTTTCCTGTATGAGGTAGTGCTGACTTTCATAGCTTCAGAGCTCTATATCTTGGACCAGATAGAAACATTTTAGTATCTCAGGATTCAGAAATAACAGTTACACCTCCTGAACATATGTGACTGCTGTAAGAATTTACAATTTAGGACTCTTTACAATTGTATTGTATTTACAATAAGCCCCAATCTGATAACCCATGCTCTCAACTTCAGTTCACTGAATTTTTATATTATAATTAATCCATATGAGTGAGGCACGATAATGTTTGTCTTTTTGTTTCTGGTATTTCATTCAGCATACAGTCCGTAAGGTTCACTCACCTGTTTGCATGCCTCACAACTTCATTCCCCTTTGGGGCTGCTCAGTAGTCTATTGTATGCATCCACCACAGTTCCCCCTTCTTTTCATCAGTCTTTGTACCATTAGGCCACCTCCATCCATTGTGAACAATGAACAATGCCACCATAAACACCAGTGTGCAACTGTCCCTTCATGTACCCACACTCAGTTCCTCCAGGTATACACTGAGCAACAGTGTTGCAAGATCACCTGGCAACTCCAAACCTAACCTCCTAAGGAACCACCACACTGCCCTCCAAGGGACTGCACCTCTCAGTTTCCCTCCCAGCAGTGAATAGGTACATCTCTTTCTCTGTATTTTCTCAAGCACTTTTTCTGTTCATTTTTAAACAGTTTCTTTTCACATTTCATACAAACCACTGTAAGTAACTAGACATGCTTTCACTACCATAATCTATATGAAGACATTTCTTTTTGTTCCACAAAAAATCCATACATCTCCCTCATGTCCCCCACTTGTTGACATTTAGTTTTGGCATGGTGCCTTTGTTACATTTAGTGGAAGCATATTACAATGTTACTGTTGAGTATAGACCCTAACTTGCATTGATTTTACTTTCTCAATACCTTTAGAAATATGCCATACATTTTCAATACCTTGCAAAGTTGACATTCATTTGTTCTCCCTCGTGTAAAAATGTTTTTTATTTGTTCATTTACTCACCATTATTAGCTACTCTTAGGCATTTCTAAGTTATATAGTCTCAGCCTTTATCATATAATTTTCCTTCTGGATTCATAGTGCCTCCAGCCTTTCTCCCTCAACCATACTCACATTCAGCTTCATTCATTGTACTTATATCCTTGTGCTACAGTCAGGTAGTGTTGTGCTATCTATTTCTGAATTTTACAATCAGTCCTGTTGCACAATCTGTATTCATTCAGCATCAAATTACCAATCTCTACCCTATTTCTATCTCCTAGTAACCTGTATTCTTAACTTCAACTCTCAAAGTTCACTAATTAAGATAATAGTGAGGCCATACAAGTATCTGTCCATTTGTTTCTGGCTAATTTCACTCAGCATAATGTCCTCAAGTTTCACCCATGTTGTTACATGCTTCATGACTTTATTATGCTTTAGAGCATATTCCATTGTATGTATTTGCCACAGTTGTTTAGCCACTTGTCTATTGTTGGACATTTGGGCTATTTCCATCTCTTGGCTATCATAAATAATGCTGCTATTAGCATAGTTGTGCAAATGTCCATTTTTTTTTTGTCTTCAGTTCCTCTGAATATATACCTAGTAATGGGAGTGCTGGCTCATATAGCAATTCTATATTTAGAATTGCCATTATGTTTTTTGGATTTTATATGTCATATATAATTTTTTCTTTTTTTACCTTTACTGAGTCTTGATTTTTATACTCTTCTCCAGATATCTCTCTCCTGTCTTTTCCTATCTGTCTATAGTGATCCCTTATGCATTTTTTGATGAGCCAGAGTCTCAGTCACAAATTTTCTCAGAGATTGTTTGTCTGAAAATATTTCAATCTTCCCTTCATTTATGAAGGACAGTTTTACTAGGTATAGAATTCTTGGTTGGCAGTTTTTCTCTTTTAGAATCTTAAATATGTCATACCACTGCCTTTTTGCTTCCATGGTTTCTGCTGTGAAGTCCACACATAGTCTTATTAGGCTTCTCTAGTATGTGATAGATTGTTTTTCTCTTACAGCTTTCAAAATTCTCTCTGTCTTTGACTTTTGACAATCCGATTAGTAAGTTTCTTAGAATATGTCTATTTGAATCTATTCTGTTTGGCAGTACATTGTACTTCTTAGATTTGTAATTTTGTGTCTCATAACAGTTTGGATTTTTTAAGTGATTATTTCCTCCATTAGTTTTTCTCCTCCTATTCCCTTCTCTTCTCTTTCTGGGACACACACAAAATTTATATTCATGCACTTCATGTTGTCATTCAATTTCCTGATATCCTGCTCCTATTTTTCCATTCTTTCCCCTATGTTTTCTTTTGAGTATCAGGTTTCAGATGTCCAGTCTTCAAGTTCATGAATCCTTTCTTCTGCCTCTTCAAATCTATTGTCGTGGGTTTCCATTGTTTTTCCATCTCTTCTGTTGTTCCTTTCATTCCCATAAGTACTGTGATTTTCAAGTTCTGTTTGTTGATTTTTTATGAGATTTTATATGTCTGTTCATCCATCCTGAGTTAGTTGTTTCAACTCCTGTGTCTCATCTGTAGTGTTGATTTATTCCTTTGACTGGGCCATATCTTTAGTTTTCCTAGTTTGAGTGTCATTAATTTTTTGATGGTGTCTAGGCATTTGAATTCTTTAATTAGCTTATTCTAGAGTTTGTTTTCACTCTTTTACCTAGAGCTTTTTTGCTGGATGGCTTTGTTCTGTATCTGTTCTTTGATATTAAGTTCCACTTATTCTAGACCTCTAGTACATATATTACTTAACTGATCAGAATTTTTTATTCTTTGTTTTCTGTTTCTTGCCCTGACTATATGGAGTCTTTTCTTGAGCAGGGTGTCATCAGATATTATAACCCCCAATCAGATTTTCCCAGACCAGATAGGCCCACATCTCAGGAGGAAAGAGTAGCCAGAATCAGTTTTCCCTGAGGGTGTGAAGCCAGCAGATTGTAAGAGTTTCCTACAAAATCTCTAGACTCTGTGATTTTCCTATCCTGCCCAGCATGTGACACTTGTCTGCCTATGGCTTCCCACCCACGTAAAGTGATGCAGTGCCTTTAATTTTCAGCAAATTGTCCCTGCCAGGGGTGTGCTTGAGACAGAAATGAGGTTGTAGGTGTGCTTTCATTGCTTCTGTTCTGTAGTCCTTGGGGCCTGAATTCCTTGAAGGAAGGATTCCACTTGAGCTGGGCCCTACCTCCACTTTCTTGGGAAAGATACACCCTTTAGGGAACTAACCACTTTCACTTGACATGTTACTTTGTCTCTTGTACAAGTTAATTTTGCCTTTGTCTGGGGCAGTGCTGGAGCCTGAGAGTGCTTCTTGTTCTATACAATAAGCTGTTTAAGGCATGAAAAAAAGGCAGAAAAGCCTTCTCACAGCTGGACCCTCATGCCTCATTTTTTTTCAGTCAAGAGCTTGTGTTGGCACATGGTTCCATGAATCTCCAGGCTCTGTGGGTCCCTTTTACTTGGGGTCCAGCCCTTCTCCAGTATTTTGTGCTGTCCAACAAAAATAGTCTCTGTTTTGTTTTTGCTATTTTTCCCATCAGCCCCATCTCTCTCTGCCAGGACATAAAACTCTAGCTCCTTTAGTGCGTTTTCCAGGTTTTCTGACTACAGAAAACAAGATCACAGCAGAGATAAACCTGGAATTTGTTAATTAATTCTGCAATTGCTGCTAGTAAAGTCTGCTTTCTTTCCTCTCAGGAAGCCAGCCTGCCATTCCCATGGGGGACGTGCACCACTTGATCATGGTGTATTTCATATAATATGCTATTGGTTTCAGTTTGCAAGAATTATGTTTTGGATTTTTGCATCTATATTCATCAGAGAAACAAAAATAATTTTATTTCTTGGTTATCTTCATCTGGCTTTGGGTTTAAGGTGATATTGGCTTCATAGGATTAGTTAGATAGCATTTCCATCTTCAATTTTGGGGAAGATTAGTATTGAGAAGAATTAATATTAATTCTTCTTGGAATGACTGGTAGAATTTATCTGTAATGGTCTGCTTCTGGGCTTTTCTTGGGAGGTTTATGAAGACTGTTTCAATCTACTTACTTGTGATAGGTTTGTTGAGGTGTTCTATATCTTCAAAAATCAGTGTGGGTTGTTTATGTGTCCCAGAAAATTGTCCATTTAATCTAAGTTGTCTAGTTTGTTGGCATACAGTTGCTCATAGCCTCTTGTGTTCATTTTTATTTCTGTGGGATTAGTAGTAATGTTTATTTCTCATTTATGATTTTGTTTTATTTTTTATCTCCTCTCTCTTTTTCCTTGTCAGCCTAGCTAAG
This sequence comes from Tamandua tetradactyla, assembly GCF_023851605.1. Classification (NCBI taxonomy): domain Eukaryota; kingdom Metazoa; phylum Chordata; class Mammalia; order Pilosa; family Myrmecophagidae; genus Tamandua; species Tamandua tetradactyla. Next base: position 13,256,135 of record NC_135328.1, on the reverse strand, counting down.
GTTTTGCCAATTTTGTTGATCTTCTCAAAGAACTAACCTTTGGTGTGGGTGATTATCTGTTTTGTTTATTCTCAAGTTCATTTACTTCTGCTCTAATCTTGATTGTTTATTTCCTTCTGCTTGCCTTGGGATCAATTTGCTGCTCTTTTTCTTGTTCCTCCAGATGTAGAGAGAAGTCTTTGATTTCAGCAGTTTCTTTCTTTTAAATGTAGGTGTTTAGTGATATAACCTTTCCTCTCAGCACTGCCTTAGCTGCATCCCATAAGTTTAGGTATGTTGTATTCTCATTTTCATTTGACTTGAGATATTTACTGAATTTTATTCCAATTTCATCTTTGGCCCATGGGTTATTTGAAAGCATGTTGTTTATCCTCCATAAATTTCTGAATTTTCCATTCCTCTGCTTGTTACTGATTTCCAACTTCATTCCATTTTGATCAGATAAGGCTTTGTATATTTTAATCTTTTAAAATTTGTTGAGACCTATTTTGAGACACAATATATGGTCTATTCTGGGTAATGGTTCATGAGCACTTGAGAAGAATGCATATCCTGAAATTTTGAGTGAATTGTTCTATGTGTCTGTCAAGTTCAGTTCATTTATCAAATTATTCAAGTTTTCTATTTACTTATTGACCTTTTCCCTATATATTCTACCTGTTGATGTGAGTTATGTATTGAATTCTCAAACTATTACTGTAGATATGTCAGTTTCTCTCTTCAGTTTTGCCAGTTTTTGCCACATGTATTTTAGGTACTGTGATTAGTTTGCATAAATATTTATGATTTTTATTTTCTCATGATGGATTGCCTCTTTCATTAATTTTATGTCCATCTTATATTCTTTTAAAAATTATGACATTGAGTAATTTTCACAGATAATATTCTAATCTTGTTTAAATTTAGGATGAAGAAGGTGAATTTCTTTTATTTTTCTAATTCCTGATCCTCCCCCCAAATTATACTATAGATGCCACGTTGGAATCACAACAATAAAAACTCAGCAAAAAAAGTTTAGCCATGAAGTTAGAATTTATTAATGTTATGAATCTTAATAACTATTCTTTCATCAAGTTTTACTTATATTATTTGAAAATACAATTAATAAATATAAAAATTTTATTTCAATGTTTGATTAAAAAAATCACATATGGTGATTCTGCAAGGAGTAGACATCACTAACTGAGTTTGATTTGACATAGAAAATCTCCACCAGTCTCTGGCATAAATCCCAAGGACATCTATTGTGAAAAAAACTGATGCTGGCCTTTTTTTTTTATGCCTTAATTTTTTATTTTTCCTAGCCTCAAAACCATGAGCCAAAAAATCCTTGTTGTTTAAGCTTAAAAAATAATTCTGGCATTAGATAAAAACAAGGAAATTGTTTGCACTTGAAAAATCTAGTTCTACAGAGAAATAGGATATCATAGTAGAAAAAGAATTTCAATGTCTTCCAGCTCAGCCTTCCTTTCACATTGGGCATCCCTTGTGTTCAATCCCAGTAGGTGATCAGCCAGCTTCTGTTTAGAATGCTTGTGATGGGGCCTTTCTCTCTCCAGGAGTCATAGGTCAGACTGTTAGAAGACATGCATACATATACACACATCTACTCTATATGGATTTAGCCAAAATCCATATGATGCTGGCTTTTTGATCTTCAAGAAATCTTACTCAATGTCAGTGAATTTTTGATGAATAGAAGAACTGTACTTTAAAAATTCATCAACTATACATTTTTTATCACCTTGATCCATATCATAAAATAATTTCCTGTAATTCTGGAGTTTAAACAGTTTTCTTTGCATGAGTTCCTTATAAAGCTACATAGAAATTGATTTTGTTATCACCAATTAACATAAGATTTAAAAGGCATATCACCTGGTTATACAGAGATCATGTGAGGTTTTGGCCATTGAATTAATTATAAAATTCTTACTTGACTCAGAATTGATTTTTTTTTTTACCAAGTGGGACTTATTCCAGGCATGCAAGGATAGTTTAACACAAGAACATTAACCAATGCAATATGCCACATCAACAAATCAAAGCAGCAAAATCACATTATCATCTCAATTGATGCAGAAAAGGCACCCAACAAAAGTTCAACATATTTTTTTTTCGAGAATTGATTTTTTAAATGCAGCTTAATTGGAGGGTTCAGATTTGATTCTAGAGGATACAGATTCCAACTGAAATTATAAGAAACAAGATTAATAGCAAAAGGATTATAGCCATTAAATACCAAGCTGAGTATTTAAAAATATTTAGAGGATTAAAGCCTTTTAGTTCACTCAAGATGTTCCATGCCACCATAGAGGGCAACTTCATTATGACTTCTTTGCATGCTTATAATTTCTTCATGTAATTGTTTTAAATTTAAACTGATATTATGGTGATATTTTCCTCTTTGTTACTGGTGTCACTGATATTATGGGACCAATCGGAAATACTTTTGTTACTCATTATCTCACATCTCATAGGCCGTGGATATATACACTGTCTCCAAGGGGGCTAGATCCCTTGGAACCACCTGAGCTTATGAGGATGGCATACCAGAAAAGGTGGCCTAGGTTGGCTGGAATGAAGGGACTCAAAGCTGGTGTCATTAAATCCTTGAATTTTAACATTTCATCTATCCAAGAAGACCCATTGGATAAAATTGTAGTTCAAGACAATAATTATTTGTATTTATGGAAATACAGATAGGTATTTGGAGACTAAAACCTGAATAATTAAATAGCTCATGCTCAGGAGTAATATGATCATCAGTACATCCCCCAACAAGGTGGGTATCATTAGTAAATATTGGTACTGATTCTCCTTCCCAAGTAACTATGTGTACTATGGGAGGGTTAGGAAAATAAGTCCAATAAGTTTGGTCTTGTTCTAGATGGCCATTTACCATACTTACTTGAGCCAGGGCCATCATGGTGAGAAGGAGACAGCCTGTTTTTTTTTCCATGCCTAGTCTATGAGAAACTTCTTGAGTGTCAGATGTTAATTTCTTCAACTGATCCCAAGTAGGGTATGCTGCACCCCTTGTTGCTTTAGTCATCAAGTTTTGAGTCTTGGCAAATCTCTGTTCTGCTGGAATATAGATGGTTGGTTTCAGGGGTCCCGCCTCAGCAGTCACAGTTATTTTAGGGACCATTCTCAATTACTAGAGTGGCAGGATGAGATGCTCCTGTGGATTCATGTTGCCTCACAGACATTTTGGGGACCTACACCAGCTTAGATGAATTATCTGGAAAAATGCAAGCATTACCTCTACCCCAAATTAGAATGGGATCAGGACCCTTCCACTGTTGGGTAGCTAAATCCTTCCACAAGGCACATCCTTTAGGACTAGAAGATGAATTCTGAAAATGCCTTTTTATGGAAGTAGTACCCTCCTCATCACAGTTCAAAAAATTTAAAGTAAATAAGGAATGATTCAGTAAATTATATGGTATAAGGGCATAGTCCATATTCCCCCTGTTAAGTTTAAAAAATTGTGTTTTGAGTGTTGAATGTGCTCATTCAATAATGGCCTGACCTTGGGGGTTATAGGGAATACCTGTTTTAAGTTCAAGGTGTAATTGATGAGCAAATTTTTGAAATTTGCCGATTCATAACCAGGCCCATTATCAGTTTTAATTTCTTTAGTTTTAATTTTATCAGTGAAAGTTGTGAGGCAATGGTTGATTATATGCTTGGCACTTTCTCCAGTTTGTGCTGAGGCAAAAATGAAACCTGAGAAGGTATCAATAGAAACATGGACACAATGCAGATATCTAAAAGCCAGGATGTGAGTAACACCCATCTGCCACAGGTGATTAGTGGTTAAGCCTCTTGGATTGATTAAGAACTGGGTATTAAGAACTGGGTATTAAGAACTGGATGATGAATGCTGCACTGACCACATTGCTTAACAATTTGTCTGGCTTGTTCTCTAATAAGCTTAGACTGTTTCTTAGTGTCTTGGCATTTTGATGATGGTGGCAATGATCTACAACAGCCTCTTCATAGAGAGTAGAAAGTGTGACCACTGCTACCAATTGATCAGCCATTGCATTGTCAAAAGCTAAAGGACTGGGTAAGTTAGAATGGGCATGTATGTGACTGATAAAGCAATGATGCTTATGGGCCCTAATTAGTGACTGAAGTTTAAAGAATAGATGAAATAATTCTTCATGACTAGTGTGTCTAATGATGGCAGTTTCTATAATTTTCATCATGCCAACAACATAATTACCGTCACTATAGATATTTAAGTTTTCATTGGCAAAGTTAGTAAGAGCTAAAATAATGGCTTGGATTTCTGCTCACTGTGTTGATTGAAATGATGTTTGAATTACCTTTGATGTGGTGGATGAATAATATCCTGCCCTTTCTGTACCTGAACCATCAGTAAACAAGGTACTGGCCTTGGGCAAAGGAGTTTGAACTATGACTTGAGGGAAAACAAATGTTGTTTGCATGGTGAATTGCAAAATTTTGTTTGTTGGGTAATGGGTATTGAGTTGACCAGTAAAGTTGGGTAATGCTAACTGCCAAGAACTAGAAAATTGCCATAGCCAATTTTGTTGCTGAACGGTAAAAGGAACTATGATATTTTGAGGTTCAAGGCCCACAAGTTGTAATAACCATGCCCTACCCTTGCTAATTATCTGAGCCACTAGGTCATGATAAGGACTAAGTACCTTGGAGGGAGAACGTGGCAAGTGTATCCATTCCATGATCTCATTTTCCTGCCACAGCACACCAGTAGGTGTATAGGGTGTGGCTGGTATGATAAGATGAAGATTTTGGTCAGGATTAAGACAAGTAAGTTGTGCTTCCTGCATAGTTTCAACTTTGTGAAGTGCTAGGCATCCTTCCTCCAACAGCTGTCAGGGAGAGGTAGGTGAAGGATCACCTTGTAAGGTTTTAAACAAAGGGGCAGGGTCTTCTGTGGTTAATTGTAGGCTCAGTGTGAGTCAAAAATGTCACCTAATAATTTTTGGAAATCATTCAAGGTTGCTAAGCAGTCTGTTCTAATTTCCAATTTTGGAGGAAAGATTTTTTCTGTTTTCTATGATTTGTCCTAGATATGAAGAAGGAGCAAATTTCTGGATTTTCTCAAGGACTATTTGAAGTCTGTGAATGATGAGAGAAATTTCTAGCTCACTGAAAATGTCAATTAATTTGCATTTATCAGCATGACTGATTAGGATGTCATCCATACAATGAATGATATATGCATCAGGAAAATGCTGCCAGACAAGTTGTACAGCTTTGGCCATGAACTCTTGACAGAGTGTTGGGCTATTTGCCATGCCTTGAGGTAAAAATTTCCAGCAATACCTTTTTACAGGAGCCTTATGATTTAGGGAGGGAACACTAAATGCAAATCCTCTACAATCACTAGGATGTAAAGGCGTAGTGAAAAAACAATCCTTCAAATCTATGACAAATTAATGATAAGTTAAAGGAATAGTTGTCAGAGATGGCAAATCTGATTGCAAAGGACCCATAAGTTCCATGGTTTTATTAATGGCTCTAAGATCTTGTAATAGACACTATTTTCTTGACTTCTTTTTTATAACAAAAATAGATGTATTCCATGGACTATATTAGTAGGCTGAATATGTCAAGCATTTAGCTGCTCTTTGACTAATTGTTTAGTTGTAAACAACTTTTCTCCTCTTAGGAGCCATTGGTCCACCCAGACAGGGTCATCTGAAAGCTAAGTAACCAGAGATGCACACAACTGGGGGTGCGGGGGGGAAGGTTTGACCACTACCTCCTTAAAACTCCTATAACCTAGGCCATTTCTACCTTGATGCCTGATCGGTTCTATGGGCTCCATCCATACTTGCTGGTGTTTCCCTAGTCCTTATTAGGTATAAAATTTTGTTGAAACATTTGATGAGTGAAAATACTGCTAGGGCTAACTAAAATTATTGCCATGTGTTCCAGAATATCTCTTCCCTGCAAATTAACAGGGACATTTGAAAGAATATAGGGGATGAAACAGCCTATGTTTCCTTTGTTATCTTCCCACCAGAGGGTTTGAGCACTTTGCAGAGGGGCTGTAGCATGCCCAATACCCTGAAGCTCTGAGCTTGCATTTTGGCAAGGCCAGGCATTTGGCCAGTGTTGAGAGGCAATGACAGGTGCATCAGCCCCGGTATTAATGATACCCTTAAATGATTTTCCACTGATTTGTAAGTCTTACTCTGGTCTACCCTTTTGAACAGCTTGACTCCAGTATACCACATCGGATGACCCAAACCCTTTATTTCCTCGAGGTTCAGATGTTAACACTTCTCCAGCCTTTATGTTAGGGAAACTAAGAAGTTGTCCTATTTTGTTTTCTGGTAAAATTTGAACAATAGTATGAATAGTGAGGGTTATAACCTTTATTTCCCCTGTATAATCTTCATCTATAACCCCAGGTAAAATTTGAAGTTCTTTAAGAGATGTGCTACTTCTCCTTAGTATTAGGTGGAATGTCCTTCTGGGGAGAGACCCATATACCCTTGTAGGGATGGCCTGAGGTCCCATTTCTGGAGTTAGTACATATCTGGAGGTGGGGCTGAGGTCCAATCCAGCACTCTCTAGGGTTGCCCAGAAGAGGTTCTGAATGATTTGCTGGTCTGGGATGTGGCTAGACTGAGAGTAGTAACCCCTACTATTTGTCGGGGCCAGGACAGGCCCCAAAGATAGTTTCCTTGATGGTGTCCTAAAGGCCGATCATTGATATCAGTTTGAGACTCTACACTCATTGGCCCTGTGTTTACCACATTGGAATTGGGAACATGTGCCTGGCACTGTAGGGTTTTGAGGTCGCTGCAACATTTTTGACAAGTTTTTGCCTACAGCTTTACAGTACTTTGTAGTTGGAATTGGGGACATGTGTCTGGCACTGTAGGGTTTTGAGGTCACTGCAACATTTTTGACAAGTTTTTGCCTACAGCTTTATAGTACTTTGTAAAGTGCCTTGCTTTACCACATTTGAAACAGTTTCCACCCCTCTTTTTTTGTTTTGAAACACTCTCTGAGGGCAGCAGCCATGGCTAATCCTTGAATATGGGTCAGCCAATGTCTGCACAAGTGTGAATCATTTCTTGAATATTGACCTTTTTTCTATAGGGTCATAAAGCTTTCTTACAGGCCTTATCAGCATTTTTAAAGGCCAATTGCTTTACCATTAGTTTTCTTGCTTCAACATTCCCTATAGTATGCACCCAACCATAGTAAACAATCAAGCTACAAAGTCCTGGAAAGGCTCATCAGGACCCTGCCTAACTGCAGTGATGTCTAAAATCTTTTCTCCCTTATTGGGTAATTCACACGAAGCCCTCTGGGCAGTTACAGCAACTGTTGATAAGCCTGCAAGCTGAAACAAAGCTGTTGTACCTGTTGAAACAGACCCATTCCTGTAAGCATTTCTGTCATTATGAGAACTTGATGCTGTTGATTATGCCTGGCTTGCTCCACACAAAGTTCATGAAAACTAGTTTTCCACAGCAAATAATTCCCAGAATTAAGACAGACTTTTAGCTATGATCAACCAGTCATGTGGAGCCATGGGAGAAGTTCTGAGGGTCTCCTACAGGCCAACCACAAAAGGGAAAGTGGTACCATATGTGATGGTAGCTGATTTCAAGTCTTTCAAAGTTTTAAAAGGGATTGGCTCATGAAATACAAAGAATTAGTGGGATTGTTAGGGTCTAGTCTCTCCAGGACAGGAAAAACCCAAAACCCAGTTGTATCTTCACCTGCAGCTTGTGCCCCAAGAATGCTTTTCGTAGGGGAGGAAGTGACATAGCGGAAGGGGTTTTAGACTCACAGGTCACTTTCCTACTACTAAGAGCTCCACTAGCATCAATAATCAAATGAATGTCTTGCAAAACTGAATTTAGATAAGTCTCCTCCTCCTCAGGGTCAGAATTATACATTTCTGTTCTTGTTTTCTCCTGTAATTCTATTTTGTTACCCCCATCTGATGGTTTATGAAGGGTCAGTTTCTCAGAACGGGGGGGGTGGGGACATCTACAGGAGCAGAGCTCTTTGAAGATAATTTAAGACTGTCATATCCCCATACAGCTTCCTTTAAATTTTTCTCACTAGTTGACTCTGCAGTCTCAGTTTTTGGGAGCTGACCACTATGTGGGCCAGATCAATCCATTCCTGAATTAAGGACCACATAGAAGGTATAAATGGGTATTTTATCTGGACTTTCTGCTCTGTAGCGGTCTCTTAGCCATTTTCCCACCTTGACCCAGGTCTCCGGATTTACCGTTCCTTCCTTGGGAAACCAAAGACAAGTTTCTTTAACAAAATCTGAAAAGGCACTAAGCTGACTTCTTCTAACACCTCCTCTCCTAACTTAAACATAGTCTTTAACATTCTCACATATAATTCCCATTCCTTTGAACCAGAATGTCCTGTGATTATTACACTTGGCTATACTTTTATGCGCTCCCTCTTACCTTAGCTCCAAATTGTGTGCACACCACGGGAGTGTCCCCTCGTCTCAGTGTAGAGTTCCTCCACATTCAGATCCCTGTACAGGCGCCACCTGCTGCGACCAGCATGGTTCAGTGTCGGGACTGAAGGGAGGTGATGGGGAATTGAGAAAGAAACACAAGACAAAGATGAAGTTAAAGCTTGGACCAGGTGGGACTCTGAGCTGGGATGGAGACTCAAAGACCCCGGGAGGTTCAGCACTGTTTATTTTATAAGGCCATGAGGTAAAGAAAGTCAAAATTGTAACTAAAGAATGGGGGAGGAGGAAGAATGAGCTGAGCCATCTGCTTCTTTGTGACTGGATGAATCAAAAGTTACACGTTTCCCAAGGCCTCCTTCTGCTCCAGACTCAAGCAGCTTTGCTACACTTGAGTCTTTTCAGGACATCAGATGCCTTTTCCCACAGAGACAGCTTTGCTATATCTCTGCAGTAGGCATGTGACCTCTGTCTCATCTGCACCTGACAAATGTTTAATTAAAAATTCAGATTGTTGCTGAAAATACAGGGTAACAAATATTATGTAAATACATAAGTTTACCTAAAACATACATGAAGGAAAATAATTGGAAGAAAATACATCTAATATTAACAATATGTATGAATGAATTTCAATTTCCTATTTGAATTTTGTTGTATTCTAATTTTTGTGAAATAATCAATGTTTGCTCCCATGGTAGTGTCAAACATTTAAATATAAAAATGTGTCATTTTGAAAAATGTATTATTCCATCTGTGGTGGTGAACAATCTTGCCTTTCAGCTGCAGATTAATTGTGTTACTAAAAATATTTTCTTTTTTACCCATATATAAGCACATCAAAAAGAGAACCAAAATATTTGCTCAATATCATGTGGTTTCTATGGGGAAGTCAACCCTCTGTTATAAACCCAACATGTGTGCATTAGTCCTAGGACCTTTATTGTTGGAATCATGCCAAGTAATGTACCTTGGAAATTAGTCCAAGAGGTGACCAAATGTTTCATAATCAGCAATGTTAAATATAAAAGGTGTTGTGACATTAACATGGTGAAAGGTGAGGGATACCCTGCTATGTTTGTGTTCACAGTAGTTTTCTGGTATACTTGCAAAAGATATTTCCATGGAACTTTCTTTGTTACAAGGACATGGGCAAAATTTTTGAGTTAATGTATCTTAGAAGAAAACAGAAATTCCCTATGCACAAAACATTAAATGTAAGTTTTCTTGGAGGATTACAAATAATGTATCATGGAAATTTCACTTTCATTTGAGCAAGCACAAGGTGACATATTTCTAGACAGATAATGCTGGAAGTAGATTTTCATCAACATTGTTTCATGGTGAGTATTATTTTTAAAGTTAGAGTGTTTTTATTTTATTGAATAGAAAATTGGGATATAATTAGAAAATGTCCATATACATGTACATATCACATAGGCATTATCTAAGTAATGTCAGTATTTATAGAAATGGAAATATAGAGTCAATGGAATTAGTCATTAAGCAAGGTGCATACATTGAAAATATAACCTTTGGAAGAAATTTGATTTTAAATAATCCCTTAAAACCATATCTTCTGGAAATTAATAGTTATGTGTGTCTTATAATATTATTATCCAGCAAATAACTTAAGGTTTTAATTTCTGATCTATCATTTCTATTAAATGATAGTGGATTCAGAAGAACAGTAAATGATGCATAAATCTCTTTATCATTTTTGGTTATATACCTAGTGGTTTTTTCCAGTTTTTCCAAAATTAATTTTTAATGGGAATAAAGTGTTATGTGCCTGGTGTCTGGACTCAAATAATCTTGGCAGAATCACAGAACCAAACACACTCAATGGTGTGACTAGATAAGATAACTCTGTGTCCTTTTCATTCTCTAAAACAATTGCACAATAGTAATACCCAATGTATAATATCTTCATCTGGGTGAATAGGTAAATAAAAGAAAGTATTTATAACAAGATCAAGTTTATTATAATTTTGCAATATATATGCATTTATACTATATAACAGCAATTCGATTCCATTGGTCATTACTTCTATCTTTGTTCCAGTACCATGGTGTTTTGACCACTATGGCTTTATAATAATTTCAAAATTGGGAAGTGTTAATCACCTCATTTTGATCTTCTATTTTAGAATGCTTTCATCTGTCCCTTCCAGATGAATTTGGTAATTAGCTTTTCCAAATCTTCAAAGTAGGTTGTTGGAATTTTGATTGATACTGTGTTCAATCTGTTGATGAATTTGGATATAATTGACATCTTAACTATATTTAGCCTTCCTATCCATGAACAGGGAATGTCTTTCCATTCTTTAGAATTTCTTTGATTTCTTTTAGTAATTATGCAGTTTTATGTATAAAAGTCCTTTACATCCCATTCCTAAGTACTTGATTAGGAATGAGTTGAGTTCATTCCTAAGTACTTGATTCTTTTAGTTGCTATTTCGAATGGATTTTTTTCCTAACTAAGGAGTTAGTTAGGTCATTGTTTGTGTATACAAATGTTACTGATTTTTGCACATTAATTTTATATCCACCATCTTGCTGAATTCTTTTATTGTCTCAACTAACTTTGCTGTATATTTCTCAGGATTTTCCAAGTGTAGTATCATGTCGTCTGCACATAATGAAAGTTTTACTTCTTCCTTTCCAATTTGGGTGCCTTTTATTTCTTTGTCCTGCTTGATTGTTCTAGCTAGAACTTCTAGCACAATGTTGAATAATAGTGGTGGCAGTGGGCATTCTTGTCTCATTCCTGATCTTAGAGGGGATGCTTTCAACCTTTCTCCATCGAGTACGATACTGGCTATTGGCTTTTCATATATTCCCTCCATCAGATTAAGGAAGTTGTCTTTGATTCCTACCTTTTGAAGTGTTTTTATCAGAAAAAGATGTTGAATTTTGTTGAATGCTTTTTCAGCATCAATTGAGATGATCATGTGATATTTTTCCCTTTTGATTTGTTAATGTGCTATATTACATTAATTTTGTTTTGTTAACCATCCTTGCATTCCTGGTATAAACCCCACTTGGTCCTGTTGTGCAACTCTTCTAAGGTGTTGTTGGATTTGATTTGCTAATATTTTGTTGAGAATTTTTTCATCTATGTTCATTATTGAGATTGGCCTGTAGTTTTCCATTCTAACAGCATCTTTACCCAGTTTTGCTATTAAAGTGATATTAGCTTGATAAAATGCATTAGGTAGAGTTCTCTTTTCCTCATTTTTTGGGCAAAGTTTTGGATAGGATTGGTGTTAGTACTTTTTAGAATGTGTGATAAAATTCTCATCTGGCCCTGATTTTGTTGAGATCTTCTATTTTTTTCCTGAGTCAGTGTAGCTTTTTTTTGTGTTTCCAGAAATTTGTCCATTTCATCTATGTTATATAGCTTTTTGACATATAGTTGTTCATAGTATCCTTTTATGATTTCTTTTATTTTTTCAGCATCTGTGGTAAAACACATCTTCTCATTTTTTATTTTGTTTATTTGCATGCCTTCTCTTTTTTTCTTTATCAGTCTTGATCATGGCCCATCAATTTTATTGATTTTCTCAAAGAACCAACTTTTTGTTTTATTGATTCTTTCTACTGATCTTTTGTTCTCACATTCATTTAACTCTGCTTTAATCTTTAACCTTATTCTTCTTTTTCTATTTGCTTTGAAGTTAGTTTACTATTCTTTCTCAAGTTCCTCCATGTGAACAGTTAACTCCTCAATTTTTGCCCTTTCATGTTTTTGAATATAGGCATTTAGGGCAATAAAGTTCCCTGTCAGCACAGCCTTTGTTGCATCTCATAAGTTCTGATATGTTGTATTCTCATTTTCCTTCAACTCCAGATAGCTACTGATTTCATTAGCAATTTCTTCCTTTACCCACAGGTTGTTTAAGAGTGGGTTATTGAATCTCCATGTATTTGTGAATGCTTTCATTCTTTGGTGGTTATTGAGATCTATCTTCATCCCATTGTGCTCAGAAAAAGTACTTTGAATAATTTCATTGTTTTTAAATTGATAAAGACCTATTTTGTGCCCCAGCATATGACCTATCCTGGAGAATGTTGTTCCATGAGCACTAGAGGAGAATATATATCCTTTTGTTTTGGGGTACAATGACCTATATATATCTGTTAAGTCTAATTCATCTATCAAGTTGTTTAACTTCTCTATTTTCTTGTTGATATTCTGTCTGGTTGTTCTATATATTGAGGAGAATGGTGTATTGAAGTCTTCTAATATTATTTTTGAAATATCTATCACTTACTTCAGTTTTGCCAATTTCTGTCTCATGTACTTTGGAGCTCTTTGATTGGAAGCATAAGCATTTATGATTGTTATTTCTTCTTGGTGAGTTGTCCCTTTAATTAACATGTAGTGTCCTTCTTTGTCTCTTATGATGCATTTACATTTAAAGTCTATTTTGTCTGCTATTAGTATAGCTAGTCCTACTTTCTTTTTCCATCCTTTCACTTTCAATCTATCTGTGTACTTGTGTCTAAGATGAGTCTCTTATAAGCAGCATATAGCTGGTTTATATTTCTTAACCCAGACTGTCAATCTGCATCTTTTAATTGGTAAGTTTAGTCTGTTAACATTCAAAATTTTACTGAAAAGATTTTCTTGAATCCACATCTTATCTTTCGGATTTTATTTGTCAGATCTATATATTATTTTCCCTCTTTCTCTTTTTATCCTTAAGTTACCCCTACTGGTACTCTTCAATTCTGTGTCCTCCTCCAGACATCCCTCTCCTGTTTTTTTTCATCTAGCCAAACTCCCTTTAGTATTTCTTGTGGGTCTGGTCTCTTGTTGACAGATTCTTTCAAGATTTGTTTGTCTGTGAAAATTTTAATCTCTCCCTCAGTTTTGAAGGACAATTTGGCTGGATACAGAAATTCTAGGCTGGAAGTCTTTCTCTTTTGAGACATGACATACACCATGCCACTGCCTTCTTACCTCCATTATGCCAATTGAGTAGTCGAACTCAGTCTTGTTTTTGTTTCCCTTGTATGTAGTAGATTGTTTTTTATTTTGCTGCTTACAGAATTTACTGCTTCTCCTCAAAATTTGACCGACTGATTAGTATATGTCTTTGGGAAAGCTTTTTTCGATTTATTCTATTTGGAGTTCATTGTGATTCTTTGACTTGTATATTTGTGTTCTTTATAAGATTTGGGAAGTTTTCCCCCATTATATCCTCAACTACTCTTCCTAGCCTTTTCTTTACTCCTCTCATCTCCTTCTGAGACACCAATGATTCTTATATTTGTGCACTTTGCTTTGTCCATCATTTTCCTGAGATCCAATTAAAATTTTTTTCCTTTTTTTTTGCCATCTGCTGTTTTGATTTCAAAATCAGTTATCCTATCCTATAGTTTGCTTATTCTTTCTTCTGCCTCTTCAAATCTGCTCTTGTGTGTTTTTAATATATATATATATATATTTTTTTTATTTACAGAATCTTTAATCTCAGTGATATCTGTTATTTTTCCATTTATTCTTTCAAATTCCTCTTTATGCTCTTCTAGTGTCTTCTTGATTTCCTTTATGTCATTAGCCATCCTACTTATTTTATTTTGTAGAGATATATGAATATCTTTGATTAGTTGTTTCAATGTGTGTGTCTCTGGCCTATATCTTTCTGCATTGTGATATACTTAGTGATCTTCTGTTGTTTTTGCCACATGTAAATACCTTGACTGATTTACTTTGGAAGTTGATTCCCTTCAGTAGGCTAATGTCTTGTGTTTGTGGGATGGATGTTTAGGAGGTTGCAGGGCACAGGGCAGGGCACCACAGTGCAGTGATGCCTTGCAGAGCAGGTATAGATGCAGGTTGGGGACGCTATGCTGGTGCTTGTGAGCGTGGGTGCCCAACAGTCTGGGAGAATGTGCGTATGCTGGTGCATGGGTCTAGAAGGTGTGGCCCTGGTGTGCTCTGGTCCAGGGCCCTTTGTGCACCTCCAAAGAGCTATGGTGTGATGCCCTCATGGGCTGGAGGCAGATATGACCCGGTTGAGCAGGTCAGTGCTTTCCCAGAGCTGTGGAGCATGACTGGGTGGTTGTGAGTGTGTATGGGTCTGGGGTGCTATAAACTGATGTACTTGTGTGGAGAGAGAGCTCAGGGGGTGCAGGGTGGGGCTGTATGTCTGCATGGGCTGGGGCAGGTGTAGTCTGGATGTTGAGGTTAGCCTCTGTAGCCTTCATATGCTGGCCACAGCCTGCAGGGAGCAGGGTAGGGGAGGTAGTGCTCAGGAGAGGCACTGGAAACATGGGTTAGGCTGCATTCAGGGAGGGGTTGTGGGGCAGGTATGCACATGAGGGGCTGGTGGGGTAGTAGTGCTTGGAGCACAGGGAGTAGGAGCAACTGATGGTGTTCAGGTGCATGGGGTGTGGGGTGAGTCGCGAGTCATAGAACTGTGCTGGTAAGGGTAGCACATTCAAGGTACGTGGCTTGGCTTACTTTCTAGACCCTGTCTCCCTGTCTGTGCACTCCTGTGCACTGTTGGCTTCTGCGTTAGGCTCCGGTTCTCTTGAGTAATGTGTTTTTATCCATTCTGCCTTTTTTTTGCCTTTTGATTGGACTGTTTAATCCATTTACATTTAAAGGAAGTACTGATATTGCAGGACTTCTTGCTGCCATTTTGCTATTAACCTTTGTAAGTCTTACACCATTTTTGTCCCTCACTTCCATTAATGTCTACTTTTGTATTTATTTGCTTTTGTGTTTCACCAAATTGATTGCCTGCCCTTTTCTCTCTGAACATATTTTTATTCTATTTTTTTGTAGTTACCACAGGGTTAAATTTTAGCATCTTAAATATATAACAGTCATGTTTTGTTTGCTACCAACTTAACTTCGTTGGCGTGTACATATAATTTTCCTATAAAGTACCAGTCTTTGTTCTGTTTTTCCACTTATATCTTTGTATATTGTTTGCCCAAAAACATAGATTTATCATTGCTTTTTATGCATTTGCACTTAAGCACCTCTAGTGAGTAAGAAGCAGAGTACCAAACAATATAATACAATAACATTGGCATTTATAATTACCAAATGGTTACCTTTACCACAGACCTTTATTTCTTCCTGCTGCTTTGAGCCACTTTCTAGTCCTTTTCTTTTAGTCTGAGGAAATTTTATTTAAGCATTGCTGGTAGAGCAGGTCTATTGATGATCAACTCCCTCAGCTTTTGTTTATCTGAGAATGTCTTAATATCCCCCCATTTTTGAAAGAGCATCTCACTGGATATAAAATTATTTACTGGCTTTTTTTTCCCAGCACTTTATGTATTTCAACCCACTGCCTTCTTGCCTCCATGGCTTCTAATGAGGACTCAGTAAACCACCTAATTGGAAATAACACATGTAACAAGTTATTTTCTCTATTAGTTTTCAGAACTCTCTTTTTGTCCCTTGCATTTGGTAGCATGATCACTATATGGCAGGATGCATGTTTCTTCATGTTTATCCTGTTTGGTGTTCTCTGAGCTTTGTGGATATGCATATTCAAGTCTTTTTCTAAGTTCGAGAAGTTCTCTGTCATTGTTTCTTTGACTATTGCTTATTTCTCTTTCTCTATTTCTTCTATGATTCTTATAACTCATATATTGTTGATAAAACTCTCTCAGTTTCTGTTTACCCATGAATATTTTAAACTCTTCCTTATATTTGAAGAACTGTTTTGCTGGATAAAGAATTCTTGACTGGCATTTTTTCTGTTTCATTCCCTATATATTTATCATACCATTGCTTACTCCCCTCAGTGGTTTATGATGACATATAAGACCTTAGTCTTATTGAGATCTTTGAATATGATGAATCCCTTTTCTCTTGCTTCTTTCAGAATTTTATCTACATTTTTGATATTTGAAATTCTAATTAGCATTTGTCTCAGAGTAGGTCTAGTAGAATTTATTTTGTTTGGGGTATGTTGCATTTCTTGGACATGTATAATTTTTTGTCTTTCAGAAAAATTTGGAAATTTTTAGCCATTATTTCCACAAGTATTCTTTATGCTCCATTTTCTGTCCCTCTCTTTCTGGATCACAAATGACACATATGTTGGTGCGATTTTTGCTGTCATTCATATCTCTGAAACCTTGCTCAACTTTTCCCACTCTTTTTTATATCTGTTCTTCTGTCTGTAAGATTTTGATTGCCCTGTCTTCCAGTTCATTATTATTTTCTTCATGTTAAAATCCGCTCTGCAGCTCTATGCCTCTAGTGTCTTTTTAATCCTCTATTGTGCCTTTAATTCCCATAAATTCTGTTTCTTTTTATACCTCAAATTATTCTTTATACTCACTCAGTGTCTTCTTAATACCTTTCATCTTTTTAGCCATATTTTCCTATATCTCCTTGAATTGATTCAGGACACTTATTTGAAATGTTTTATTAATTGTTTCAAATTCTGTGTCTCCTCCAAATTTTTAATTTTTTCCTTTGACTAGGTCATATATTCCTATTTCTTGGTATGACATTACATTTTTTACTGATGTCTAGACATCTGACTATCTTGACAAGTTTACTCTGAATGTCAGTTTCTCTCTCTTGCTTAAAGTTTTATCACTGATTGGCTTTGTGCTAAGATTCTTCAATGATACCTGATTGACCTTTAGAATTCTCTTCATCTGATTCATGTCCTTGGTATGTGGAAATTTTTTAAGATTGTGCTATTTGTATCACCCCCAGGACAAAGTTTCTTTTCTGTTATGTCTTCTCATGGAACCTTGAACTGCTATCTTTGTTTTTGCTTTGCCTCTAGATTTTTAGCATTCCTTTTATTTTCTCTACTGCTTTTTGCCTGGAGGACAAATCCTGGGAGGAAGGTCACTATGGAGAGAAGTTTTCCAAGTCAGTGTTTCCCCACTGAAACATGGCCAGGGAAACATGGAGGGGGCATGCAGTAGCTCTAGATAGACTTTTAGAGAGAGTCAGGACACCCCATGTGGTCATCGAGTTTAACCACAGGACCCAGAAGTAACAAGAGACTCTGCAATTGGTTTTCAGTATTCTAGGCAAATGTTTCCTTACCTCTACTGTGTAGTAATGGTCCTATTTCCCCTTGATAATCAGGTTCAATCACCCCAGGCATTGCAGTAATTCCCTTCTTTACCTGTTTATTCAGAGGAATGAGGACCCCAAAGTGACTGGTTAGCGACTGTAACTTCCAGTTTAGTGGAATCATGGTTGTGTTTACTGGTGTAAACACTCCTCCATTTGAAATTAAGTTCCATAGTTCAGCTTTACCTATAAGGCTAGAGTAGTAGCTGCCTCTTGCTCACCAGCTCCAATCAATATGATATCATCAATATAATGGATCATTGTGATATCTTGTGGAAGAGAGAGTTGATCAAGTTCCCTGGAAACTAAATATGATATGGGTCTGGAGAGTTAATATATGCCAAAAGTAGGACACTGAACTTGTATTGCTGAGCTTCTCAGCTGAAAGAAAACTCTTCCTGGTGGTCTTTGAGAAAAAAAAAAGCCAGATCAATAACTGCATGCTGGGTAAACCAGGGAATTTTCTGATTTGCTCAAGCAATGATACTACAACTAGATCAGTAACTGTAATTAGAATCAATATCTGGTCAAATTTATGATAACCTTTAAGATCTATCTGTTTTATGCATAGGCCAAACAGGAGAGTTGAATGGGGATGTGATGGTAATCATCATCCTACAACTTGAGCAAATGCTTGATGGTGGCTCTAAACTCTGCAAATCCTTCACGAATGAGATATTGCTTTTGGTTTACTACTTTGTCAGGTAGAGGCAGCTCTTGTCGTTTCCACATTGTCTTTCTTAGCATGTTATCCCTCACTCCACATGTTAGGGAACCAATGTGGGGATTTTGACAGTTGCTGTTTCAATTTGCTAAAACTGCTGGAATGCAATATACCAGAAATGGACTGGCTTTTAACAGTGGGGGTTTATTAGCTTATGAACTTACAGTTCTAAGCCTGTGAAAATGTCCAAATTAAGGCATTAAGAGGGAAATACCTTTTGAAGAAAGGTTCTGGCATCTGGGGTTCCTCTGTCTGATAGCAAGACACATGGTTCATGTCTACTGATCTTTCACTGCCAAATTTCATTACTTTCTGCTCCTGCTCCCAGTGGCCTCCTCTCTGCACTTCTTTGGGTCCTCTCTTAGCATCTCCAGGGCTATTCTCTCACTGTCTTCCAGGGCATTTTTCTAAGTTCTCTCTTAAGTTCTCTTGATGTTTCTCTCCAAGCCCTCTCAGCTTTTTCTGTCCTTTATCCTCTCATAAAGGAGTAAGACCCACTCTGGACGGGCTGGATCACATATCAATTGAAATAAGCTAACCAAAAGACCCTACCCACAACAGGTCTACACCCACAGGAGTGGATTAAAAGAACATGGCCTTTTCTGGGTACAGATCAGCTCAGTGAGTATGCCTGTTATGCATTCTAGAATTGGAGAAATAACTATAGAATGAGTCCATGGAAACACTGGAACTACTGTGAAACTTCAGCAAAAATTCCATTGATCACTTGGTATCTATAAGCCTCTACTCTGAAAAGTGGACCATAGGTTCATTTTGGGTCTCCTGGAATTAATGTCACTTCAAGGCATTGTCTAATATCCCATAAAATGTCAATTCATTTCTATTTCTCCAAAGCATAGTGGCACTCATGAAAGGCTGTAGGTTTACTGGGAAGGCTGAGAGGAAGATTAATATATATATTGGAGCATATAATAGGGTCTTTCCAAAATAAAACTCAGTTTTCCATTCATTAAAGGGGCTCTAGATCTGTAAACTGTCTCAAATCTGGGAATGATTAAAGGGCCATGAATATCTGTTCTTGTAGTTCTAGTTAGATTTTTGTCCAGTCGACCTAGAGCACTTCCACTTATACAGCTCAAATAATAATTTAGAGGACTGTTCTCCCTTACTTCTATGTACTCCATGTAGTAGACAACACCATAGGTCTGTGTGAGCCAGACTATTTGGATTACTGTTTTAAGTCTGCCATCCATTTTGGTAGCCATACCAACTTAGTTTTTTTTATTAATGGTGGAAAGTAACATATATACAAAAAAAAAAAAATCCCCAGTAAATTTCAAAGCACACTGCAACAGTTGGTTGCAGAACAGATTTCAGAGTTTGGTACAGGTTACAGTTCCACAGTCTTAGGTTTTTCCTTCTAGCTGTAACAAGAAATTGGAGACTGAATGCAATATTAGTATAATGATTCAGCAGTCGTACTCACTTGTTAAATCCTACCTTCTCTGTTATAACTCCACCTTCTCCTTTGATTATTCTCCCAATCTTTAGAGGAATTTGAGCTATGTCAAATCTAACTTTTTATTGTTGGAAAGGGCTTTTGATAATATGGAGTAGGAGGATGCAACTAGCTGATATTCTGGAGATGCTGGACTGGACCCTCTGGGTTTCAGGACTTATCTAGTTTAGGAAAACATCTGGAGGATGTAGATTTCTGGAAAGTAATCATAGTGCATTTAACTTTTGTAGAATCTCAGATAGAGCCCCCAGTGTTCTTTAGGGTTGGCAGGAATGGTTTTGGTTGGGGTTTGGCACACTAGGTAAATAGCAATATATAGCTGAAACTTGCATGAAAGCAGCCTCCAGAATAGCCTCTCAACTCTACTAGAACTCGAACTCTGTTAGCTACTGATACCTTATTTTGTTAGATTTCTTTCCCTCCTTTTGGTCAGGAAGGCATTGCCAATTACATAGTGCAGGTCCAGGCTCATCCCTGGGAATCATATCCCACATTTCAGGGAAACTTTCACCCCTGTATATCATGTCCCATGTAGGAGAGAGAGTAATGGTTTTGCTTGCAGATTTGGGCTTAGAGAGAGCGTGCTGGTTTGAAAGGATGTATGTACCCTAGAAAAGCCATGTTTTAATCCAAATCCCATTTTGTAAAGGCAACCATTTATTCTAATCCCTATTCAGTACTATATATGTGAAACTTTAATTAGATCATCTCCCTGGAGATATGACTCAATCAAGAGTCGTTGTTAAACTGGTTTAGGTGGAGATGTGTCTCCACCCATTCGGGTGGGTCTCGAATAGTTTACTGGAATCTTATAAAAGAAAATGACAAGAGAGAAAGCCAGGAGATTTAGAGAGAGCAGAAAATGTTGCAGCACCATGAAGCAGAGAGTCCACCAGCCAGAGACCTTTGGAGATGAAGAAGGAAAATGCTGCCCAAGGAGCTTCATGAAACAGGAAGCCAGGAGAGAAAGCTAGCAGATGATGCACTGTTTGCCATGTGCCCTTCCAGCTGAGAAAGAGACCCTGAACTTCAGTGGCCTTCTTGAACCAAAGTATCTTTCCATGGATGCCTTAGATTGGACATTTCTATAGACTTGCTTTAATTTGGACATTATCTCAGCCTTAGAACTGTAAACTAGCAACTGATTAAATTCCCCCCTTCAAAGGCCATTCTGTTTCTGGCATATTGCATTCTGGAACTTGCAAACTCGAACAGAGAGAGAGAAAGGCCACATCTCGGCAACAAAAGAGGTCCTCTGGAAGTAACTCTTGGACATGACCAGGCAGTCTTAGCTTCACCACTACATAAATAAACTTCAAAAGAGCAAGACTGAAGATCAAGGTTTTGCCTGTTGACTTGTGATTTGCTAATATATGAGACAGTATTAGAGGTTTTCCTGGTGGTAAAGTTTAATACTTCCATATTTCTTTTTCCATACTTCAAGAGATTTTGTCAATACAATTTAATTATCTGCTCAATATACTCTGGGATATATCTGGGCAGTACATTAAGCTACACAGAATTACAAGCCCTCATTCTCATTCTGGGCTCCATGTGTTTGGGTTGTTTAAATGAGCTATCCACACAGGTTGAGCTAGATGTGCTACAGAAAATGTAAGTTTTGGACAAAATAAACCTATCTTCCTTTGGTCTGACACAGTATGTGAATTTCTAAAACACAGACAAGGCCTCATTACCCCTGTATTCTGATTTACCTTAGTCCCGACCTGATCAACTTTATTCTTATCCCTAATTGAAGCCTGATCTCTTTTCCAATTTCTTTAACAGTTGTTGTATGTGGTAATGATGACTTTCATTCCTGAAGAACTCCTACTCTGAGCCTCAGGTGATACACGTGTACCGAAAGTTCTGGGGAAATACCAGGTTATATGTATATAGCATAACCTCTCAAAATATAAAATAAAAGCAATTACAGCTCCCAACCAAATGTGACTGCTATAACTGCTTACAATGTAGACCCCCAATTTTATAAGTATTTTCTAAATGAACCCATGTAATATTTTCCCTTTCATTTCTGGCTTATTTTGCACCACATAATGTCCCCTATGTTCATTCATAATATTGCATGCCTCATGACTTCATTTCTTCCTGTAGAAGCACAACATTCAATCATATATATATATATATACACCACAGTTTACCATTCTACTTCTCAGTCAGTGTGTTCTTCAGGCACCTCCATCCATTGGGCATAATGTATGTGTCCAAAGTCAACTTTCTATGTCTCATATTTTCCCCATTTAGTTGTATAATTATCAGTATTCTCAATTATAGATAATTTCCTTTGCTCTCAAGAGAAAAATAGTACACCCTCATAAAATAGAAAATCCAAACATACCCTTAACCCCTGTCCTTCCCACCAATTATGTACCCATGTTTTTGCTGTAGTACAATTGATGTCCTCTGGGTACATCAACATGTTTTATGTACCCATGTAATTTGCTGTAGTATGTCCTCCTGGTACTATTGCATATCTGCCCTATGACATGCAATAGTAGTTCCCCTATACACTGATATTATTTGCTCTTTGTACAAGATTCATACCATTAAAGTAATTTACGCAAAATTATTTATATTTGTAGTGATAGTTGGTGAGATACATGGCTCTATAAAACCCCTTTCATCCAAATTTACCTTCAACATGGCAATGTTGCTTATAGACCCACGAATGAACTGCCTTCAATTCTATCCATTTCCTTCCATTTAAGTACAACCTCATTAGCTAACTGTTCACCCATCTCTAGCTTCCGTGTATCTCCAGGTCTGCATTATAAGCATCTAAGTTTATCTTTACAAAGGCTGTAAAAGTGGAATCAGACAGTATTTATCCTTTTATGTCTGGCTAATTTCACTCAGCATTATGTCTTCAAGGTTCATACATGTTTTTATATGCTTCAGGATATCATTTGATTTTACTGCTGCATAATATTCCATCATATATATATATATATATATATATATATATATATATATATATATATACACACACACACACACACACACACACACACACACACCACATTTTGTGTATCCACTAGTCTATCAATGGGCAGTTGAATTATTTCCATCTTTTCACAACTATGAATAATGCTATTATGAACTTCAGTGTGCAAATGTATGTTACTGTCAATGGTTTCAACTCTTCTGGGTATACACCAAATAGTGGTATTACTGGTTTTATATATTTATATATTAATGGTATTAATGGTATTATAGGACAACTTGATATTTGGTTTTCTAAGGAATAGCCAAATTGTCTTCCATAGCACTCGTACCATTATACATTCCCACCAGCAGTGTAAATTGCTTCCCCATTTCTCCACAACCCCTCCAACCTTTGTAATTTCCAGTTTGTTTAATAACAGCCTTTCTTATAGGTATGAGATGGTATCTCATTGTAGTCTTGATCTGCATTTCCCTTATATCCAAGGAAAAGAGCACCTTTTCATGTGATTTTTACCCATTTGTATTTGCTCTTTGGGGAAAATGTCTATTCATTTCTTTAGCCCATTTTATAATTTTGTTGTTTGTTCTTTTGTTGTTGAGTTCTATGTTTTATTCATGTATCCAGGATATCAAATCTACAATTTCCAAAGATTTTCTCCCCTTGAATTGTCTGCCTCTTCACCTTTTTGATAAATCTTTTGGGGCACAAAAACACTTGATTTTGAGGATTTCCCATTTATCTCTTTTTTCTTTCATTGCATGTGCTTTGGTTGTAAAGTTTAGGAAACTACCTCTTATTACTTGGTCTTGAATATACTTCCTAACATTTTCTTCTGGAAATTTTATGGTACTGGTTCTTATACTTAGGTGTTTGATCCACTTTGAGATAATTTTTGTATAGGGTATAAGGATATATATAAAGAAGTAAGGGACTTCTTTTATTCTTTTGGCTGTTGATATCTAGGTCTCCCATGTCCATTTATTGAAAAGACTATTTTGTCCCAATTCAGTGAGTTTGGGGGCCTTGGTGAAGACCCAGTTGACTGTAGATTTGATGGTCTCTTTCTGCAGTCTTGATTTGATGCTATTGGTCAGTGCTTCTAACTTTGTGCCAATGCCATGCTGTTTTGACCATGGTGGCTTTATAATAAGCTTTTTTTATTTAGCTAAAAATAGTAAATATTTTTGGTGTGCATTTTCAAACATACAGAAAATAGAAAAGAAACAGTACAATGAATGTCCTTGTACATAATACTTAAATATTTAACATTTTACCATATATGCTTCATGGACACACAAACATCTACATCTTGCTAAACCATTTTAAACTACATTGGTGACATTATAACATTTAACTCCTAAATACTTCAGCATTAAAAAAAAGACATTTCCAATAAACTGGAATTCTAATCACAGCTCATAAAATTAGTAGTAATTATCTAATCTCATTTAAAATCCAGTCCATATTCACATTTCCTCCATGTTCCCAGTCTTTTATAGATGGTTTTTCAAACCTGGGTCCAATCCAGGATGCCACATTACATTTATTTAGGATGTCTTTTAATATAAATAGTTAACTTATTCACCACCTTTTTTCTTTTATGATGGAGTGTTTTTTTTTTTTTTGAAGAAATGAGGCCTATTATTTTCTGCAACCCTCCACCTTCTGGCTGTGTTATTGTTTCTTTTGTGATGCCATTTAACTTCTTCCGCTATTCCCTGTATTTCCACTAAATGACTAGTTAGATCTAAGTGCTTGATTAAATTCTGGTTAATCCTTTCTGTTCAGAGCACTTTACAGGTACTACACTGTACTTCACATTGCATCACAAATCAGAAAGCATATCTGGTTGTCTAACTGAAAGTGATGCAAAGCTTCATCACTGATTGTAGGGATCTCTTTATTATAAAGATATGTTTTCTCTGCACAACTGGTCAGCAAGCATACAGTGAGATGATATTTTGGCACTGTGAGAAAACTACAGTGGGGATGTCAACCAACTTTTAATAGTTTTGGCATGAAAATGTTTTTGATATTGTTATTACATTAACTTTAACATTTCAATTTTAAACATTTGTTTTTTGCAAACCACAAAATATGTGCAAAAGTGAGATTCACTTGTACAGTGATGGCAGACTTACTTCTAATTGAAATGTGAGCACTTGCCTTCTTTTTAATTTTGTTTGAAATTCAGATAGTAGCCAGTATGATTGCTACTCATGTACCAAGAGATTAACATGATTCCCAAAGCATCAGCATCATCAAGAGAATCTGGACATATGGGAGGTGGAGGAGGAATTATTGTGGTCCAGAGATAAGTAGAGGCAGCTAGCATGATAGAAAGTAGAGTGGTGGTAGAGGTGGTGGGCCATTGAATTTTAGGCCAGAATTTCCTGGTCCCAATCCTGATCCTGGCATGGGAGGTGGTAGAGGCAGAAAAGAGTTCCATGGATTAGCTTTTGACTTTATATTGTTTGATTTACTTCCAGGAGACTTGGAAGAGTTTTCACTTCCATCTGTTGAAAGTTGACTTTCATTTTCATTTGCCTGAATATTCTGTTCTGTGTTATTAACTCCTTGAAAGGTTGGGAAAAATAAATCAGACAGATTTTGCTACTCTGTATTTCCATACCCAGTGTAAACCACAATTCAGGTACTTCTCTTAAAATCAATTGAAGCAGTAGTAACTGGATAAATACAGCCATCTTCTGACCAAATGGCAAAACATTTGTCACCAACTTTCTCTTGTTTCAATGGAGTTGTGATGTTCCTTTTTTTTTTTTTTTTTGGCCTTCATTCTTCTCAACAGGATTTCTTTTTCTTGTACCTTTTGGTTAGTCTGAAGCTTCAGAAATGTCACCATTCTTTAGGGCATGCTTAGATGAGCCACAGCTTTATCATGGGCTTTTATAAGTGCCATTTCATCCCAAATGTTGGAATCATCACTCCACCCTGTGTCCTGCTGGAACAGCACTGAGTCCTCCTCCTCAGGGATGCCACCACTGCCACTACCTCCACCATCCATCACCATGGCTAGCCTAGTGTTACAATAAGTTTAAAAATCAGGAAGTGTTAATCCTACCACTTCCTTCTTCATTTTAGGATGTTTTTAGCTATTCATAGTCTCTTTCCCTTCTAAATGAATTTGGAAACTAGTTTTTCCAAGTCTTCAAGCTCAGTTGCTGGAATTTTTATTGGTGTTGCCTTAAATCTGTAGATCAATTTGTGTAGAATTGAAATCTTAGTATCATTTAACCTTCCTATCCATGAGCAGTGATTGTCTTTCCACCTATTTATATCTTCTTTGATTCCTTTTAGGAATTTCATTTAGTTTTCTGTGTACAGATCCTTTACATCCATGTTTAAGTTTATTCCTAGATACTTGATTCTTTTAGTTGTTATTTTAAATGGAATTTTTTCCTTAATTTTCTCCTCAGGTCATTGCTTGTGTATAAAAACATTACTGATTTTTGCACATTAATCTTATTTCCCACCACTTTGCTGAATTTATTAACTCAAGAAACTTTGTAGATTTCTCAGGATTTTCCAAGAATTGTATCATGTCATCTGCAAATAATGAAAGTTTTACTTCTTTCTTTCCAATTTGGATGACTTTTATTTCTTTTTCCTGCCTGATTGCTCTAACTAGAACTTCTAGTACAATGTAGAATAATAGTGGTAATAGAGGTTAACCATGTCTCATTTCTGATCTTAGAGGGAAGGTTTTCAGTCTCTCACTATTAAGTACAATGCTGGCTATGGGTTTTTCATATATGCCTTTTATCATAATGAAATTTCCTTTGATTCCTACTTTTTGAAGTGTTTTTATCAGAAATGGATGTTGAATTTTGCCTAATGCTTTTATAGCATCAATCGAGATGATCATATAGTTTTTCCTTGTTGATTTGTTAATGTGCTGTATGACCTTGATTGATTTTCTTGTGTTAAGCCATCATTGCATTCCTGGTATAAACCCCACTTGGTCATGGTATATAATTCTTTTAATGTGTTGTTTGATTCAAATTGCTAGTATTTTGTTGAGAATTTTTGCATCTGTGTTTATTAGGGAGATTGGTCTGTAGTTTACTTTTCTTATAACATCTTAACCCAGTTTTGGTATTAGAGTGATATTAGCTCCATAATGTGAGTTAGGTAATGTTCCTTTTCCCTCATTTGCTTTTGGAAGAGTTTGAGCAGGATTGGTATTAGTTCTTTTTGGAATATTTGATAGAAGTCCCCTGTGAAGACATCTGGCCCTGGGCTTTTCTTTGTAGGAAGTTGATGACTGATTAAATCTCTTTACTTGTGATTGATTTGTTGACATTTTCTATTTCTTCTTTCAGTGTAGCTTGCTCACCTATCTCTAAGAATTTGTCCATTTCATCCAATTTGTCTAGTTTGTTGGTATTTGGTTGGTTACAGTATCCTCTTATGATTTTTTTTTTATTTCCTCAGAGTCTGTGGTTACAACCCCCTCCTATTTCTTATTTTGTTTATTTGCAACCTCTCTGTCTTTTAATTCTTCAGCCTACCTCAGGGTCCATCTATTTTATTGATTTCTTAAAGAACTAACTTGTGGTGTCATGAGTCTTTCTATTATTCTTTTGTTCTGCAATTCATTTACTTCAGCTTCAATCTTTGTTATTTCTCTTCTTCTGTTAGCTTTGGGGTTTGTTTTCTGTTCTTTCTCTAGTTCCTCCAGGTGAGCAGTTAGGTCCTTGATTTTTGCCTTTCTTCTTTTACAATAGATACATTTATGGCAGTAAATTTCCCTCTCAGCCCTGCCTTTGCTGCATGCCTTAAGTAATGATACCTCATATTCACATTTTCATTTGTCTCTAGATGATTATCAATTTCTTTAGCTATTTCTGCTAGAGTTGGTTTTTTAAGAGTGAGCTATTTAATCTCCATTTTGTGATAGTTCTGGTTCTTTGCTGGTTACTGATTTTCAGCTTCATTCCTTTGTGATCAGAGAAAGTGCTTTGAATAATTTCAATCTTTCTATGTTTACCATGGTTTGTGTAGTGTACCAGCATATGATCTATCCTGGAGAACTTTCCAGGAGCACAAGGGAATAATGTAGCTCCTGGTGATTTATTTTGTTAATGCTGCTGGAAAGCAATATACCAGAAATAGAACAGATTTTATAAAAGGAATTTAATAAGTTACAAGTTTACACTTCCAGTGCCAAGAAAATGTCCAAACAAAGGCACAAACAAGAAGTTACCTTCACTCAAGAAAGCTCATGCAGAACACCACTGGGAAGGCATATAGCTGGTATCTGCTGGTCCCTTGCTTCTGGGATTCATTGCTTTCAACATCTGTTTCCTGTGGGATTTCCTTACTTGGCATCTGTGGGCCTTCACTTAACTCCTCTGGATCACAACTCTGGGTTCTGGCTTGCTTAACCTCTCATGGGAAGGCACATGATGTCTGCTGGGCTCTGCATCTCCAGATGTCTGGGTCTTGTGTTGGCTCTGTCAGCTGTGAAGTAACTGTTCTCCAAGTGTCTGTATCTGCTATGTGTGAGCTTTCTTTAAAACATTTTCCCTTTTAAAGGACCCCAGTAAACTAATCAAGACCCACCTTAAAAGAGTGGAGTCACATCTCCATCTAATCAAAAGGTCACACTCACGATTGGGCATTTCACATCACCATGGAGATATCTAATTAAAAGTTTCTGCCATATGGTATTAAATCAGGATTAAAAGAAATGGCTTTCCCCACAAGATTGGATCATGATGAAAACATGCTTTTCTGGGGTACATAATAGCTTCAAAATGGCACATTCCAACATCTGGATCTCCCCAAAGAAATATTCCTTGCACATACAAAATGCATTCATTCCATTATAATATCACAAAGCCTTTAACCATCATTTCAGCATAAAACAAATGCAATACAAGTCAAAACCAGTACAAAAGCTCATCAAAGTCAGTTGCATAATAGATTCAAACTGGCACATTCTACCCTCTGGACCCCAAAACAAACATATTTTTTTCCATATAAAAATATTTTTGCTCAATTACAATATCAGAAAGCCTTAAAGTATTTCAGTAACAATAAAAGCAGTGCAAAGTTAAAAACTAGTACAAAATCTCACCAAAGCCTGTTACAGGCATGATGTGTCCTAAAATCTTTTCTGATCTGGACTGTGAAACTCAGAAGTTATCTGCTGCCAGTATACAATATAAAGGAGGGACACTTATAGGATACCTGTTACAACTGCCATAGGGAGAAACAGAAAGGTAAACAGGAGTCACTGTAACCAAAGAGTTCGGAAAACCTGCAGGGCAAACTATACTGGATTTCAAAATCTGAGAGCCATTTATCCTCAAGGCTTTAGAAAGCAGCAGTCCTACCCTTCCAAGGGCCTATGCAGTGATCTTGCTCTCTCCAAATGCTGTGGTTTCAAGACTACTTCTCATTGGGGGGAACACCTTTTACTAGGCTCCATCCTCCCTAAGCTTTGGAGCATCACCCGTGATCTCTTCCATTTCTGGAGTACATGCTCAACCCTCTCAGAAAAATGGGGTAGCACCTAGGCTCCCCCCAATCCCCAGTTTAAGTGCTCCACCATCTCCAAGCCTGGAGTGGCAATGAAGCAATGAAGTGGAAGGCCTGCTCTCTGCTTCTGGTGCAAACTCACCCTCTCTATGTGTATGAGTGTGTGCACTCTACTTTTTCAAGATTTCCTGGTTCTAGATCTTAGCTTCTGTGGTTCTGCTTCTGAAATCATTTTTCCTTCATCTTGTCCCTTTTAGTCCAGACTGGCATTGGTTCTGTTTATACATATCCTACAACACAGGTGTTGGTTTTTTATGTAGTATGCAGTAATCATAACCATCATAAAATAGGACTTTCCACAAATCCTTTCTGGGTAACTCCATTTTGAATCCTGGCCTTTCCTGAAATGGCTGACTGCTTCGATGTTTGATTAAGTCCTCACATAGAGCCCAATTCATTGGGTTCTCCATTTCTGGAAGGCTAAACTTTTCCAGGTTGTCTATTTGCTTTGTACCCAAGCATTTTACTATAAATTGCAGCCAGACTGCATTTTCAATATTTAGCTTAGAAATTCCTTCTGCTAAATATCCAAGTTCATCACTCTCAAATTCTGCCTTCCATCCACAAAGAATGCTTTCCTTCCAGTTTGCAATGACACATTCATCATTTCCATTGAAAGCCTTTACATTCTTATCTTTAGAGTCCCCCTTTCTACCAAAAGTCTCTTCAAGGCATTCTAAGCCTTCTCTATCAAACCCTCACAACTCTTCCAGAATCTTCCCCCTATCCATTTGTATAATCTTTACCTTATCCATTAAAAATGCCATTCCAACATGTTTGGTATTTGCAAACCAGAGCAGCACCCCACTTCTCTGGTACCAAAAATCTGATTAGTTTGCTAATTCTGCCAGAAAGCAATATACCAGAAATGGAATGATTTTTAAAAAGGAAATTTAATAAGTTACAAATTTATAGCTCTAGTGCTGAGAAAATGTCCAAACTAAGGGATCGAATGATTCACTTTGCCTCAGAAAGACTGATGCTTTCCCAAACACCTCTTCTTGCTGGGAAGGCACGTATCTGGCATTTGCTGGTCCCCTACTCCTGGGCTCCATTACCTTCAGCCTGTTTCCTGTGGCTCCTCACTTTTTATCTGTGGACTTTTTCTTGGCTCCCCCAGAACACAACTCTGGGTTCTGGCTTGCTTAACCTATCATGGCAAGACACATGACAATGTCTGCTGGGCCCTGCATTGCCCAACGTCTGGGTCTCATGTTGGATCTGCCACCTCTGAAGCAACTGTTCTCCAGGCATCTGTTTCAGAGCCGCACTTTCTTCAAAATACTTCCCCTTTTAAAGGACTTCAGTAAACTAATCAGGACCCATCTTGATTGAGAAAAATCACATCTACATCTAATCAAATAATCACATCCCCAATTGGGCATGCCGCATTTCTGTGGAGATAAGTAATCGAAAGTTTCTGCCCTACAGTATTGAATCAGCATTAAAAGGAATGGCTTCCCCCATAAGATATATATATGTATATACCTGTTAAGTCTGATTCATTTATCAGTGTTGATCTTCTGTCTGGTTGTTTTATCTACAGAGAGTACAATGGTGTCTTGAAGTCTTCCACTATTATTTTTGAAACATCTATTATTCCCTTCAGTTTTGCCACTATTTGTCTTAATCGGGAGCATAAATATTTATGATTGCTATTTCTTCTTGGTGAATTTTCTCTTTCATTTTTATGTAGTGTCCTTTGTCTCTTATGACTTCTTTATATTTAAAGTCTGTTTTGTCTGATATTAGTATTAGTATACCTATTCCTGCTTTCTTTTGGTTACAGGTTACATGGAACATCTTTTTAATCCTTTCACTTTCAATCTACTTGTATCCCTGGGTCTAAGATGAGTGTCTTATAAGCAGCATATAGATAGATGAGTCATATTTCTTAATCATTCTGCCAATCTGTGTTTTTTAATTCATGAGTTTAATCTGTTAACATTCAAAGTTAATACCGTAAAGGCATTTATTGACTTTTACTATCTTATCCATTGGATTTTATTGTTCATATCTATATATTCTTTTCCCTCTTCCTCTTTTTATCATTTGAGTTATCCTTACTGGTACTTTTCAATTCTGTACTCTCTCCCAAACCTCCCTCTCTTGTCTTTTTTTTCAGCCAGCAGAATTCCCTTTACTATTTCTTGTAGGGTTGGTCTCCTGTTGATAAATTTTCTCCAACTTTGTCTGTGAAAATTTTAATCTCACCCTCACTTTTTTCTTTTTTGCATGGGCAGGCACCAGGAATCTAACCTGGTTCTCCATCATGGTAGGCAAGAACTCTTCCAGCTGAGCCACCATGGCCTGTCCCTTACCTCACCTTTGAAGCACAATTTGATGAGGTACACATTTCTTGGCTGGAAATTTTTCTCTTTCAGGATTTTAAATATATCCTACCACTGCATTCTCACCTCCATGGTGCCTGTTGAGTAGTCTGATCTCATATCCGTTACTCCTTCCTCTCATTGAGCAACAGATTTCAATCTACCCAATTTTTACCCTTTCTCTCCCCCTATTATTTACTTATTTTTTACCCCTTTTTTTTCACTCATCTATCTATACCCTGGATAAAAGGAGCATTGGATACATGGTTTTCACAACCACACAGTCGTACTGTAACAGCTATATAGTTATACAGTTCTCTTTAATGCTCCTGGAACATAGTTCAACAGTAGCAGGTACTTCCCAGTAGCCACTCCAATACACCATAAACTAAAAAGCGGTGTCTATATAATACATAAGAATAACCTCCAGGATAACCTCTTGACTCCATTTGAAACCTCTCAGCCACTGAAACTTTATTTTGTCTTATTTCTCTCTTCCCTCTTTTGGTCAAGAAGGCTTTCCCAATCCCATGATACCAGGTCCCAGCTCATCCCAGAAATTCTGTCCCATGTTGCCAGGGGGATTCACACCTTGGGAATTATGTCCTTTGTAGGGGTGGGAGTAGTGAGTTCACCTGCTGAGTTGGCTTAGAGAGAGGCCACAGCTGAGGAGCAAAAGAAATTCTGTGGGGATGACTTTTAGGCATAATTATCACTAGGCTTAGCTTCTCTTCATTCAGAGATTTTTAATGCATAAAATCATAATTTAAATTTGTGATTTACATTTATAAATGTCAATAAAACATATTAAAATTTATGTTATTTTTAAGTGAAATATCTTGATGTATAGCAACCTTCCAGCCTTGCTCATCTGAGAAAGGAAAGATTGGTACATAGCCTAATGGTTCAATCTTGAGGATTTCTGAATTTTTAGTACTTCTATCTCTGTGACAAAAGTGTAGTTTGATTATTTCTGTACAGATGGAGGAAAAGGCCTAATACTACTTAGCCTTAACTGTTTCTGTCACTGTTCAACTGTATTTTACATAACAGAAACATATTTGAATGTTTTCCTTTTTCTCTTATAAATTGTAATTCCTAGAATACTGCTGCTTTAAAATCTCATGATCAGATTATATGATCTAACAATTGAAAAGTACCTCTCTATAAAGGGTATTTAAAAAATTACCCTGTTTATTGACAAATGAATGCCCTTCCAAGTTCTAAACTCCTGTATTGTGTGCCTTCAGACCAGAGATCTTTTGCTCCAGCCAGGCTTGAAGACTGTTTCTTAGAGTGCTTTAGCTGTCTAAGTAAGTGTTTCTTCATCATCCAGTGAAATTTCTGCACAAGTGAATCATAGATGAATTGGTTGGATTAGTCTTAACAGTTTGCTCCTGGATGAATGGAAACCAATAAACATGAACCCCAGATACACTTAAAAATATTCTGCTTTCTCAAGAACAGAGTTAGGGACCACATAAACAGGTAAGTCTGCTCCTAGTGATGCCTTAGAAGTGGGGAAGAGGTCAACTTCTCCTGCAAGTGGGAGAAATTTCAAGTTACTATTTTTTTGTTCAGCACTTTCCCAGTTAGCGATACCATTTAACTATTTCCTGGGGCTTTGAGGAAGTTACTCTTTCTGGTTTTGTTCATTTTTCAAAGGTTCTATGGGTGAAATGAAACTTGGATCCTCTATGTTGCTTCTGGAATGATTGAGGACTACAAAATAATTTAAAGTAAACTGAAAAACAGAGTTTCTAAACACATAAATCAAAATTTGACAGCATTAAATGCAGCACTATATTTTAAATTAATACTGGATTGAATAATTTTCAGGGATAAAGAAATAATTATATTGAAATCTAAAACAAAGAACCTATATTAATTTTCTGTTTCTTACTCGAGCACTCTTCTGCCGAAACTATATTCCTAGTAGGATTGATCTGTTGGAATCCCGAGAAAAAGATTCAGCGAAATATATTAGTCATAAAATTAGTCCTGCAAATTATTCTTTCTTCAACCTTTAGTTATATTACTCAAATTTTCAGTCTAGCATTATAAACATTGATTTCAATGCAGGGTCAAACAAACAAAAACTCATTCCTGGTGATTTTGAAAGGTATCAGCTGTCCCTATTGGGATGCTTTGAAACAGAAAATCTCCATTAGTCTTTCATCTGGCTCAAATTCCAGTGTTAAATAGTATAAAATAAACTGATGCTAGCTTTTTAATTTCCAATTAAGCCTGGCACAGTATCACTAAATTTTTGAAATAGAGAATTTGCTTCCAAAATTTCATCAAATATAAAATATATTATTTTGTAAATCCATAATAAAAAATTCTCACCTGAAATTTTGGAGTGTGATCAATTTTTCCTTTAAGAGTTGCTTCCAAAATTACTTGAAATTTATTTCGATGTTGTTAATTTTTGCAAGATTGATAAGAAAACACTGGACATGATTATTTATAGAAGAAGTGATTGTTGGCCATTAATTATAAATTGTTTTATATAGCAATTATTTTTAAATTCTCCTTTTCTTTCCTTTTTATTTTAATAAAATATAACCAAAGAACATTAAAAAGTAAAAAAAAATTGCATAAATTTTTTTTGCTGTAATACAGCAATATATCTGCTGTCATGAATTATTTGAAACTGCAAAACCTGAATTGAGAAACTATACTGTTTTCCTTGTGATAGTTCAAAAATGCCCATTCATCAGCTCCTGAATAGTGCTAAAGAGAAATTATTTATGCTTCAATAGACAATGCAATATACATGAAATTGTGGGTTTTATAAAAGTCTTAATGTGTATTATAAATATTTGTGAAAAATCTGGATATCACTGAAAATATAACATGATAAAAATTGCATGAACACATAAGTATACATACAAATAAATAGCTTTTCCCAAAAGAATATAATTGGAAGAAAATCCCTGTCAAGATTAATAATGGTTATGCATGACTTTCATTTTTTCTTTGAATTTCATTATATTCTAATTTTTGTGTAATGAGCAAAGATTTAATTGTATGATAGTGTCACACTCTTAAGTATAAATATAATTCATGATGAAAAGTGTGCTACTCCATTTCTGATGGTTAATGAACTGGCCTCTCAGCCACAAGTTAATTATTTCTCTAAAAAATTCCTTCTCTATTACCCAGTCAAATGCTATCAGATCTCAAAAGGATACAAAAAAGAAAAAAATTATTGTCATAATTATGTGGTTTCTAAGAGAGAAGAAATTCTTGGATTAAATTTAACATTGTGATATTAGTCCTTGGAAAGAGGCCAAATATTCTCCTTGGAAATTGGTCCCAGAGATGGCTGAATGGGGTATCATCAGCGATCATCAATATAAGAGATGCCTTGGCATTAGCAAGGGAAAGGGTAGAAATATATGCTCCTCTGTTTTGTTCACAGTAGCTCCTTTGTGAGACATAATTTCAGGGAAACTTTTCATTTGACTAGGACCTGAACAAAATTTTGACATTTATTTATTTGACCTCAGAATAAAACAAAAATGGCTGTATAAAAATACAAAAATAACTTATTACAAATAAAACCAATATTACAGTACAGAACTTTTCAGTTTCCTAAATGGTTTGCATACTGCATTTGTGGGAACAATTTGATGT